>NW_026731918.1:270000-319661 GCF_028476545.2 Physella acuta | reverse complement strand
TTAACACTATCAGTAGCTCGTTAAGGACGATAACCCCCCTCCCCCTCCTTTCCCCAACACCTACCACCCCACCCCGTGAAAGTAAACTCCTCTTAGTTACCTCCCCTAAGTTTAAAATCGTTTCAAATTAAATTATCTGCCCCTAATAGCTGTCACTAAACCCGGCTCTACTATTGTAAACATTTAGCGTGAACCACAGCTCAGCAGACCATGTAGGGGTGGGGGTGGTAGGGAGCGCGCTTACAGCTTGGTGTTTTCTATCGTCTCCAAGAAGAGAATTATATATATATATATATATATATATATATAGATTATTCTAGGAAGTTTGTGGAAGATAACTCTCGCTTTATGTATTAATGTTTTAATACTTAAATTTTTACTTTCTCGTATATATAGCAGAGTTTCTTCCAGGCATCTCTTCGGGGGAGGGGGAGTGGTTGTTCCCCCTCCTCGAAGAAAGTCTACCGCCCCCCCCCCCCTCAAACGAAATGGAATTTCTATAGAAAATATATACTTTTAACTGCAGTGGCTTAGGCAGGGGGGGGGGGTTAGGGGGGTCATAACCACCCCCCCCATAGACCCCTCGGTATATATATAAAAAGTATGAGGGGGGGTGCAAATCGAAAGTTTGAGGGGGGGGGGTGCAAATCGAAAGTTTGAGGGGGGGGGTGCAAATCGAAAGTTTGTCCCCGGGTAAAAATTGGAACCCCCCCCCCCTTGAGACGATCCTGGCTACGCCACTCTTTAACTGTGTCCGCCCCTCCCCCCCCCACAAAAACGACGGAAATGATTTACGAACCACCAGTTCTTAGATTACATGTTTAATGTTCTGTCACGTTTTCTTACTCTCCCACCTCTCCTAGCAATTGAACAATCGGCACCAAAGTCGGAACCCCCTCATAGCATTTAATGTACTAACACTACAAAAAGACGCTTCATGTAATTATCTTAAAATATGCTTGCAGAATTAAATATCTCGACTCAACTACACCTCTGTTATAAGTATTTAAAAACAACACCCCTGAAGTAGTCTTGAAACTAGTCGACTGAAAAGTAAATCAAAATAATTTATATTCTATATTTATAAGTGGTGAATAAGAATGGAAAATAATTGTAATTAGGAACAAAAGGTGTTTCAGAAATAAAAATAGTTGCACCGTTTCCTGCCGTTCCTTATACTTTGCCGTGTAAGACATATTAATTTCCAGAAAAAAAAATGTGTTCTTTTGTGCAATGCTGAGCTCAATTCGAAAATCACGATGTTGGCATTTCCAGTTGAATAGCTTAAATAATTAAACGATAGGTAATAACTGATATATTGAAAAGAATTTAATTTCCACTTAAATTAACTGTAAATTAATACTTAATTACGGACATAGATTAATCGAGTCCCTAATGAGCTTATACCAACCGTCTGACTGGCTCTATTTTTGCCAGATATTTAATTAGAGTATTTTTTTTTATTGCATATTGGGTCCTTGGTTAGTCTATCAATATTTTCTTCCACCAAGCTGCCCTTCTGCACTTGTGTATCAAACGACTGTAGCCGACCAGACCTGCCCAGTAGCTATACTGTCAACAGCGGAACTCATCAATTATATTTAAAATATAATAATATTTTTAAGGAATCATTGCTAAAACTACACAAGTTACAGATTACCATAACCTGCAAATAAATCTGCTATAGAAAAAAATGAAATCTAAATCAAGTATTCATAAAAAGCATTTTAAAACTAGATCTTATTTAAATTGTATCATGCATAATATGTTTTGTAATCATCAATGAAATTCTATTTTAAGTAACAAAACAAATATAAATCCACACATACTTATATTCTGTGATGCTGAAGTATTAATGTTGGACATGTATAATTTTGAGCACGATGAGGCTTAATTACAGGTTTTTGCCTTTTTTCGAACTAGGACGAAGCAACAAGGCAAAATCATTATTTCTGCTGAAAAGCCTGAGTGGACTAGCCACATCCTTTGGTACAACTCAGCTGAAACCAGGATTGACATCACTTTTATTAAATCACCAAGGATCAAAAAACGTGTCACCATCAGTAGTAAAAAGTACAAACGTTCCCCTGACAGACAATCAACAGCTCCATACAAAGGTTTCTCACTTGCTTTCAGCATTTAGGCAAGTGAAAAACATCATGTCACAGGTACAGACACAAACCATCAGACCAACCACACAGACAAATACACACAGTAGTCACAATCAGAACCAGTTAGTACACTTAGGTCAGCAAACAGATGGAGGCATTACTTTAGCACGTCTACAGGCTCAAGTACCGGCTAATACGCTGCATCAGCCCAACACAGCTGGACATTATACAATCAATTCAAATTTGACACAATATGAAACGGGCGTTTTTGTCACAATTTCTCCGGCCCATTTAGAAAGTCCTACATCAAATCTAGCAAGCCTAGACGTGGTGATGCCTCGCATTGAGCTGTCCCAACAACCCAACATAATTGATGTCAACTACCCGCCTAAAATACCTCCTAGCACACACACTTCTGATCCTGATCTACATAAAGCTGAGCTCATTACTACCATAAAAATGCTGAGCAACGAAATTAAAATGCTAGCACAAGCCGATGGAGCTAATGTGCCCTCTATTACTGGTAAAATTACAGACAATTCAAACTTAGTATCAAGTAGTCGAGAAACTCCTAGTTCATTTTTTCTTAGGGCTGCGCCAACGTATGGCTTACCAGGTGGTGGTGCTTTGGGAAATGGGAACATTTTTGCTAGAAACATTGCATCAGATGTAGCCATTAACTCACAGCTGGGGTTGGGACTCGGTGCTATGTTTACGTCTGACCAAAACATTCATACAGTCAATCTTATGAATGACATGTCTGTTGTACCGTCGAACGCACCATACGAGATGTATTCATCCAATTCTTTTAATTTTGGTTTACCCCATATTTCAAACACGAGAGTTGATGCGGTTGTGCCGTCACCTGAGGCTATTGCCCTGGAGCAGCACCTTGATTTTGTTTCTAATTTCACCATTCCAGATTATGCTGCTGGTCAACCAAAACCCGCCACTAGCGTATCGAACCCGGCCACTTTGTCTTTATTATTAGGTAAACTTGCATCTAAATTAGCTCCTGCCACTAATGGCAAAGCCAGTCCTGAAATGCTAAACCCAGCTGCGATCAATGTTCAAAAATATTCTCGTTCAAGATGGGATGGTGTTTTAGACCTATCGCCTCAGCAGCAGCCCTCCTTACAGCAACGCCAATGGGTACAGCCCCCAGTGTTAGAATACAAACAGCATAGCTCTCAAATGGGCATACAACAATATTTACCACAACCTTTGCAGCAAGGACAATCAGTTTTGAATGAAACACACGAACATTTCCAACAAACACCAATAGTTCCCCAAGAATGGTTGTCGTCATCGCGAGATGTAAGATTTCAAACACCACAGAACTTCCATTATAATAGGCAGGAATGGACTAGCACGCCACTTCAAGACACGAATTATTCACATCAAAAGACAAAAACCATCGTAAATAGTAGTATGCAAAAAAGCTCAATCTACGAATCGCCTAATCAGCAAACCACAGAGGCCCCACATATAAATGCAGGAGGCAAGAAAGTCATTTTATTGTGCTCGACACTATATCTTGCATGTGTCATATGTGCATGCTTTTCTTAAGGATTTTTAGGTTTTCTTGCACGAACTAACAATGCGGGTAGCGAGGTTTAATTACCGTATGTATATAACAAAAGCGACAAAGAATAAAAAAAAACACAAGAGGAAACACATTTAGATTGTTACTCATATTTGTTTGTAGGTGATAGTCAAATAAACTAGTGTAAAATATGTTAATATAAATGAATGTCATTAAAATGAAAGTTTAAAATTGCTCCAGGTTTAATTTAATAACGTCAGTGTCATAATCATGCAGTACTTGTGTATATCTATCACATGCAACAATTTGAAAAGCGTAAAAACATCTCGCTCCCTTCAATATTCAGGATTTTAAAATAATTGCAATGGAACAACAAAGGATCTCAAGCTCAAAAGCTCACTTTTCTCAAAAGTAGAAAACGTGACCGTTGTGGTTTATTCCCTGTAATCTTCTCTCTCTCTCTCTCTCTTTTTCTTACACACACTCGTACACACACACACATATATATATATATATATATATATATATATATATATATATATATATATATATATGGCTATCTTACGTTAAAAGTTTGCTAGTTTGCATTATTATTTGATTGACTAATGGAAGACTTATCCAGTTTCCAGTACGTTCTGACCTTGTTAGTTCACTTTGCACATTTATACAATGTTTGGCATTTATTTTACAAATCACATACATCTAGTATTTAAAAACTGTTCTTATTTAAAATTTAACTAATATTATTTATCTTAACATATCCCTAGTCTTAACCCCGGATCTTTCTTGATTCTAGCATGAGATCTTACCTAAGAAAAGAGTGATCCTTTTTTATCAGTGACAGGAAAATGCAGTAAACTTATAATCTAGATATCCTTATGTCTTTATGTAATTAACAAACAAATCATAATTCGGTACAATTTAAATTACAATTACCCTGTATGGAATTTATCTTTAGCCTTATCTGTTACTAGAATAGAAATTCCCCAACCCCTCGCAAAAAAGCCCTATATATATATATATATATATATATATATATATATATATATATATATATATATATATATATATATATATATATATATATATATATATATATATATATATATATATATATATATATATATATATATATATATATATATATATATATATCTATATCTATATATATATATATATATATATATATATATATCTATATCTATATATATATATATATATATATATATATATATATATATATATATATATATATATATATATATATATATATATATATATATATGGTGGACCGGCCAAAGTCCGAATTAGAAGATTATCTGGCTAGGGACGACCGGCCGAAGTCAGAATTCGAAGATCGTGAGCAGACTTGGTTTTTTTACAAGCTTTTATTTAACTCACTTCCTCTGTCGTCAGTCTAGATCGATGGTTCGTAGCGATTTTTTCTCAATGCCGACGGACGAGCATACAGTTGTTTTAGAACACCACGCTCCGTTTTTAGCTTGTAGAAAGCTCCCTCGACTCTCACGGCAACTGCAATGACGCTTCGGGGATCGCCGCGACCTCTGTCAACATCTTGAATAGGGATGCGAATATAATCTCCCACTTCAGCTTGTTTAAAATGTGTATCTGATTTTGTTAGCATCTTAGCATCTTGAGTATGCAAGCTAGTATGAGCTGTTGACCTGTTGTCCATGATGTCTTGTTTATTGTGACGTAATCTGCAAGTAATGTTCCCTCTGTACCTTCCGTCTGCTTCATTGGCTATTCCGAAAATTGCATGGGCTGCACTACAGTATTTTTCACAAACTACACATAATCTGTTGGCCTTATTATTGTCACGCAATTGGCCTGGACGTTCCACCACGGCAGCACATTTGTTAGCTGTGGATATCGAGAGCCTCTCTTTGTATATTTGAAGTGCTAAGTCCGACTTTTGCTTTGCATCCAAACAAGGCTTTGTATGGCGATTGTTGGATTCCTTGATGAAAAGAAACGTTTTTCATAAATTGAATGAATTTGAGACTCTCGGCCAATTGAGCTGATTCATTTGTTTGATCATGATCCTTGCAGTAAAAAAAAAAATCTGCTCATGATCTTCTAATTCGGGCTTTGGCCGGTCGTTCCTAGCCAGATGATCTTCTAATTCGGACTGGCCGGCCAAAGGCTGAAATCAAGAGCCATTTCAGACTTTGGCCGGTCCACTATAGCCAGTCCGCGGATAGACCGGCCAAAGGCCGAAATCAAGTAAAGTTTCGGACTTTGACCGGTTAATGGGAGGCGATATTGGCCAATTCTTGCTTTGGCCGACTTCGGGCTTTGACCGTAACATATATATATATATATATATATATATATATATATATATATATATATATATATATATATATATATATATATATATATATATATATATATATATATGAAAATCAAGATTATTTTATTTAAAAAACGCACCCTAACTCGCGCAATACCATAAATCACAACCCTAACTTAACCCCACATAACACCACCTGTCCCGCACCCCCTCCCCTACCAACACGACACATCCAACTCTTCATCACAACACAACAGAAAGCTCATCCTATTAACCACACGATCAACTCAGGGGCGTAGCGACCCGGCTAGCCGCCAGGGGTTAACTTTCAATTTGACACCCCTATATGTATGTATATGTTACCGGCAAGGTTTAAAAACCTGCATTCTGTAGAATACCTAGTCAATGTATACAAAGCTGTAAATGGGACATCAAAATATAAAATACATCATATTTCCATCATATTCCAGTATTTTCTAGCCATTCTATAGAGTACCCAATAAAAACAGGTAGAGTGTAGAATACCCTTTCTCGCCACAACCTGCGCCATCTGTGTTATATTTAGCGTTAGGGTTATAGTTAAATTCAAAATGCCATTCTAGACTTTCGTGTGTTTAACTGTGTGTATGAGGGCAGGGGCGTAGCGAGGGGGGGGGGGTGCGGGGGGTGCGGACCGCACCGGGTGACACCATTTAGGGGGGTGACACCAAGGCAAAAAATAGCAAAATATATAGAGAAAAAAATTGAGGGGAGGGGGGTGCAAATCGAAAGTTTGAGGGGGGTGCAAATCGAAAATTGAAAGTTTGTCCCCGGGAAGGGTCGCTACGCCTGTGGGGGGTGACACCATTAAGTGCCGCACCGGGTGACACCCGACCTCGCTACGCCACTGTATGAGGGTATGTATATGAGCGCATGTACATGAGTGATTTAGTGTATGTCTCAGTGTGTGTATCAGTGTGTATAAATGTCTGTCAGTTTATGTGGGTGTGTGTGGGGGGGGGGCGATATGGACTAGGCTCTTTTTTTCCTGCATAGTGCCTTTGAAGTATGCTGTAGGAAGAAAGCGCGTTTGCAAATGATGATGCAACATTTGATATAAAAACTATTATTGAGTCATTTAAATGAAATACTGCAAGGAAAACCAAGCAAAATCTTTATTCTCAGTAGAGACAAATACTGTGCTTTCATAGAGGAGGTTAAACAGATGAAAGAAACTGTTCACTATCCTCGACTAAACAATTTGATGTTTCTGAAGTTGACGGCAAAGAAAAACTAAATGTCATAAAAGTGCATGTTGGTCTATCAAGTGCTAATCAGAATATCAAGTGCCCTTCCCCCCCCCCCCCCCCCTCGCCCCCCCCCCCCCCCCGGAGAAAAAAGTTTTGAGGAAACACTGGTGATAATATAAACTGGAAATATTGTACAGTATAATTATTTGAATTATTTTGCCAATTAATTTAATTAATAAGCAATAAAGACCTACTTTCATGATCAGAACATTAAACACCCAAAATCTGTTCTAGATCTTCTTATTCGGACTTTATGGCGGTCACCCTTTAGATAGTCCCCGGACTAGCCGGCCAATGTAAGACATCAAGAAAATGTCGGACTTAGTGCCGGTCATTGGAGGTGATTCTTAGCCACTGCGCACATTGGCTGACTTCCGACTTAGACCTTTGTATATATATATATATATATATATATATATATATATATATATATATATATATATATATACATACATATATATATATATATATATATATATATATATATATATATATATATATATATATATATACACGTGTAACTGTATAATTCAATATTTCAGCTTAAGAAGACTTATTTTTTTCTACTTCATATGGCACCCCTAACTCACAGCCATTATTTACACACAATATTTACCATTCACAACACCAGTTACATACAAAACACATGGAGTAGATCTAACTCCACACCACCTTGCTCCACAACTCCTCACCTGGTACGACACCAAACAACTTGCACCACAAAGTCGCAAACACAACATTCTACAAAATACATTTAAAGCCACCCCATTACCCACACCTCAGTACTTCACACAACACGACCCACCCCACTAATAACATGATCCTAACCCAAACCTTCAACATCGTTCCCAATTTACCACAGCCTATTTAACATACACCTTACAACACACTGAGTAAACCAAACCCCACACCAACACGCCCCACACCCAAAAACACAACACACTGAGTAAACCAAACCTCACACCAACACGCCCCACACCCAAAAACACAACACACTGAGTAAACCAAACCCCATACCAACACGCCCCACACCCAAAAACACAACACACTGAGTAAACCAAACCACACACCAACACGCCCCACACCCAAAAACACAACACACTGAGCAAACCAAACCACACACCAACACGCCCCACACCCAAAAACACAACACACTGAGTAAACCAAACCACACACCAACACGCCCCACACCCAAAAACACATCACCTTACCCATCCCAAAACCCGAACCAACTCCTCCCCCCCACCCCCTCCCACCCCCCCCCCCCCCCCCCACTCCCCACTACCCACTACCCAGCCTTACACCTAGTTGAGGAATCTACCGTTAGGACACCGGAAAAATCCTGTTGGGCCGCTTTGAAAAAATCCCAATGGGCCGACAGGACCAGTGCAGCATGGGCTTATTATTGCTTTGAGTGTTTTAAAAAAAGTCTTCATTCAATTAACCTTTCCGGTTGGTAGTTTTGATATATAAACTGGCCCGTGTAGGCATCTAACGTAAGATAAAATAAACCGGGAGTGATCTCCCCTAAACTTTCTCGAATATTCTTATATAACTTGGAATATAGACATGATTTTTAATTTCTTAAACTTTTAAAAATTGAATAGAATCTCATAGAAAAAAGAATTGCGCAACAAGCGAACGCCAAAACAAAATGTGCATAATAGTGCGCAATATTATTAGTACTTTATAAATTTACATGCGTTTTTTGAGAAATAGGAAATAGCGTAAATTAGTACTTCCGTTCAACGGGAATTACTCAAAATTTGACAGAAGGTAGAGAATTAGATCTTTTACTTACATGTGAAATTTCATTTATCTATCTGAAATAGTACTCAAGTTATAGGCTTTTAAAAAATTTAAAGTAGAAAAAGTACCACTTCCGGTTATCGGAAATCGCTCAAAAGTTAATACGGATCTACGATTTTGATAAAATACTTATATATGAAATTTCATCAACCTAGCTGTAACGGTATTCAAGTTATCGTGTTTACACACAGACAGACACACACACACACAGACACACAGACATACGGACAAGATTGCAAAATTATGTTTTTCCGTATCAGTGAGGTGTAAAACGTCAAGATTTGTAAAAATCTCGATTTTTTTTTGCACGATTACAAGACTTTTTCTATACTTCGTATATACGAGAAAGTAAAAAAATGCAAAATGAATACTTTTCGGAAAGGGGCTGTTGTAATGTATTTCCCAGGCCGCTTTGGCTTACAAACCCACCTCTGGCTACACCCAAACATTACCCGTCTCCGACCCTCAAAAAGACAATTAATAACCCCGAGCCATATTACAAAAGTTTCACATTTTATAATCGTGCACTTAAATCTAATTTTACCAGTTAAGGGGATAGGCTCATTTTTTTTCTATTTTTTTTTTTTAAATTATTAATTAAGATCTAAAGACTTTAGAATACTTTTATCATGTTTGGTAGATGAAACTAAGTATTAAACAGCAAAAAATAGGGTTGAAAACAATTTTTGATTGTCATGGAACCCCGAAAAAACCTCCGCCATTTTGAATTTTTTGGTAAAAACGCTCAGCCTTTTTTATGCACTTATAACAATCAAATTTACTCGGCTTATATTTCATTATATATTAAAACTTTTGTCACAACTTTTTGAAAAAACTACTGGTCTGAATTCTAAAAGGTCTGAAAGATCACACTCTTTTTTGTATGCAAACGTTTCAAAATTTGCATATTATTTGCCATAAACATTTTTTCTATGAAAGCCATCAAAATACCTTCGTAACAAAAGTTTTATTTTTGCATGAAGAACAATTACTGAAAATATTGTGGGAATTGTTTATAAATTTAAAAAAATTGGTATGCTTTTTTCGTGTTAAAAACTGTTGAGACAAAAACAGCAAAAAGTAACGGAAAGTAGGTCACGAAAATACCATTTCTGTGTAATTTGTTAACCGATTGTAAGCTTTGGGTGTTTCCAAGATTATCAAAATACATTATAAAATACATAAGAAATCCAGCTTTCCAATGATGCCAAATACTACATGATGACGGATATTAAACTAAACGCAGAGAGCTTGATTATTTTTAATTAACAGGGCCATGAAAATGGAAGTTTAAATGCATTTAAAAAATGTATCATTAAAGTTATTATTTTCTTAATACAAAATGAACAAAGTATCCAAAAATGCAAGATACCCATTATGACGGAAAATCAGGATTTTTGTGATTTTTTAATGCAAATATCCCCTTACGTCAACAGAAATATTTTTAAAACAAATACTTATTGACATACATCAGGGGTCGGCAACCTTTTGAGACGAAAGAGCCAAAAGTTACAATCTACAAAATTTCCAAATCTTTAAAGAGCCACTAACATTTTTATCTGCCCTTCGGTAGTGGATAGCATGGAACCATTGCCACGGGGCTGGCTACAGCACCCTACTTCACCTATTCTCATTATTTTTTAAAATTTGGTTTAAAGTTTTTATTTTTATTTTTACAGTATAATATTTTTTGAATTTTGAAAATAAAATAATATAATTATTATGGAACTGGGGAGCCGCAAATCAACATCAAAAGAGCCGCATGCGGCTCGCGAGCCGAAGATTACCGAGCCCTGACCTACAGTAGGACAATATTAATAACACTTAGTCTTAACATTTCATCGAATTATATTTAACGTAAATTAATATAATATATACGTCAAGAAAAAAAAGAATTAAATATCTATAATATAAGCGGGCTGTGGTGTGACAGTCCTTCCTTCCTTCCTTCCTTCTGCCATCGCTATAGCTTTTGGAACTGTGCTTTTCAGTGCACCGCAGTGTCTTATTATAAATATTAGAGTAGGGTTTGTTTATATAGCGGCATAGAGCTATTTTATAATTTCCACTGTGTTTACTCTTTTGCATAACTTAAAGAAAATATTAAATACACGCACATTTCTAAAACATATTAAAAGGATCAATGTCAAATATCATTTTCGTTTATATTCCTAGAAAAAGTGGATACATTTTAATAACATAATAACAGTACGGTAGAAAAAATCAAATTAATTTAACTCTTTTCTAATTTTGACAAAGGAGGTAATTTGAAAATACATTAAACTCACGCTAATAAAAAATGTGAATGCAAATATACGTTCGTCATAGAAGGAATTAGTGTTGCAATAATATAATTAGCAAAATGTGAATGCAAATTATTCGGATGTGTAAGAGGAAATTATAGTTAGAAAATTATAATTAGCATGGATTGATAAAAGGCAATCTTTTATTTATTTTATTCACTGAATGTAGGCCCTACCGTTTATTACTTTTAATTTTTAATCAACTATTCAGCACTATTATAGACGCGTCATCACGTTAATTAGGTGCGCAATGGTTTTAGTTATGAAACTCTATTGTAAATTTTTAAAATTTAAAGTACTGGAAAAAAATGCGTGAATGGATAAAGTGAAATATTGTAGGTAAAACACGGATATTTTAATTACTGCCTATTATTTATGCTGATTTCTAATTATTATTCTATCTTTCGGGTTTTATAGGAGAGGCGTAGCGAGGGGGGTATATGTCCCCGGGGGCCGACCTTAGGGGGCGCCAAAGTGGGTTGGAAAAAATTTGCGAGGGGGGGGGGGGGGTGGTGGAAATCGAAAGTTTTAGGGCGAGGGGGGGGGGGAAGGGGTGCAAATCGAAAGTTTGAGGGGGGTGCAAATCACCGGAAAGGGCGCGATTTGGCGCTACGGGCTAGACTGTGAGCAATATGCCTGTATGATTGCATTTAAATTGTGTTTATGTTATGAGTGTTGTGTTTGTTTTTTCGTTTTTTTTTTTGTTTTTTTTTTTTGCGTTCGTTTGTGTTGTGTTTAGTTTTGTTCTGTTCCCAAGTTGGTACATTTAAAAAAGATTTACCGTGGCGGAGCACGGGATGCAGCTAGTATTTATATAAAAATGAAAGTATGTTTGTGGGTTTGTCCTTTATGCACTACTACACCTTTCATCCAATCGCCACAAAAAATAAAAAAATAAAAAATTTCGCATGGACGGCACCCGAGCAGGGTGTGACGCAATTGTTCTCTATATACAGTAAATAAAATGAAAGTCGATTGCGGCTTGACACCGCTCATCCGATCGTCCTAAAACTTTGGAGAGTTCTTGAGAACATTTCGAAAAGGTTTCTGCAAACAAAAACAATTAAAATTGTTTATGGGCGGCGCCTGTAAGGATGCGATTTTTGTCAATATATGGTTTGGCGCCTAGAGTTCAAGAGTGGCTACTTTAGCAAGTGGTATCCGTTAATTCGGCGCCCTGCATCGCTGTCAAAATGCAACAGGCGCAGCCGCCAGCGCCCCGTCGATTGCGTGACCCGAAGCGCCCCTTTGAACACTTTTGAGCCTACGTTCGTTTTGTAAAAAAAGGTTAAACACTAAAGGGACTAAAGACATGATGGGAAACAATAAACGTGACTATATCGAATCAGGCGTGTCTCCCGGCAGGGACCAATTTGGCGCCCCGTGCTCACCCAAGTATGCCTAATATATATATATATATATATATATATATATATATATATATATATATATATAGTTTTTTACCCTAATATTGTTAATATTTATACTTTTGTTTCACAAGTCTAAGAAAGAATATAATTTTGCATTGAACAATTTAATACGTTTTAACAATGAGCAAATTATGTAATATTTTCGTTTGCAAAGGAATCTGAGTAATAGGATAATGTTTGTGTTCATTATGCTCCGCGTAATGTATTGTATTGTGTATCTCAGTTCAACTACAGTGGTGAAAGATCTGTAGAAAAACAAATAAACCCGTTTTACGCTATGACGAACACAAACTGGTTGTACCGAAGAGTGACCGACAAACTAATATATATATATATATATATATATATATATATATATATATATATATATATATATATATATATATATATATATATATATATATATACCTTTCATTCGATCACCACAGAGCTTTTTGAAGTTGTTGGGAATACTTCAGTAGAGGTTTCTGCGATACAAACATTTGGGAGGGGTGGATCTTCGGCAGTTGGATGATGTTTGGCGCCCAGCGGCTATCTTACCACCAGGGTTTGCATACACTAACTACGTCTGCTGCCATAAACTAGGGACACGGTTGGCTACTAGACTCTATAATCGTTGACTAATTTGAACCACCTAGGCGGTCGGCGTGGTCTGTTCTACCTCGCGTTTATAAAGACCTCCGTAGTTTGGCTATTTAAGTGTGTATTATTTTCGCCCACAATTCAACTATTTATAGTTGCTTTATTCAAAGAAGCGCAATGATTCATGTAGGTTATTTGAGTGTTTGCTCATGTTCTCCCACTGCAGTTCACGTAGTATTTTTTTTCCTTCTATGCAACAGCTTGGGTTAGCGACTGTAGAACAATCACCGATGTAGCATACTAGCATGTCTATTTCTCTTTTACAAAGCAACTATCAAGGTGCAAATAAAAAGTTGTTTTGTAATTGAAATAATTCAATGTGTTTTTAATTAGAATTTATGTTGTCGTCCCCCCCCCCCCTTCCGATATGGTTGTTTTTCCCACTGGCATGTGTGACAAAAACGCTCCTCGAAATGCTTGGCGCTCAACTAGGCACCGAAAAGTATTTATGGGGGAGTTATAAAACTTGAACATTTATATAGCATAAAGCTGTTAACAGTTTCTAGCTTCTATAAGGTGAATATATTTTTTGTTGTTCTGTTTCCGAAATGGCGCCACTATCCTAAAAAATTATTCAAGTGGGAGCTGCCGATCCCCCTGTTTCACCGTGCGTATGCCTCTGAGAGAGAGGGGGGGGGGAGAGAGCAAGATGAGACAGAGCTGAGAGACAGCATGCTAAGCTATTTATAGAATATTGATTGAACTATTCAACAACTAAACATAATATCTTCCCTTTATAAACTTTATTAATTTTAAGGTTTGTAACATCTGTTTTGAACTAAAAGTACTGATTCTTGTTAACAAATATGGGCTTAACATTTTCTTTCAATTAATTTTTAAATTTTATTCATTGATTTGTATTTTACGCGTAAAGATTAATTGTAGTTAAGAATATTAATTCTAACAACTTTGTTTTTACATTTGTTTAATTTACACTCAAGAAATGTAATGAATAACAGTGTTAACACATTAATTCAAAATAACTCATGCTTTCAACCTTTTAAAAAAATAACATTTAAAACAATCTACTAAGTTTGTGTGCATTTCCTATGAATAAAACTTTTTTTTTATATTAACCTTAACATTTTAATAAATCAAAATAATCATTAGCTTTTTGTTTCTAAACGACTTAAATGACTATAAATTAAATTAAAACAAACAGAGCAAATCATAATAGTTATTACTATCAATCTAAATTTAAACTATACTTTTTTTTTAAATTGCACAATTTTATTCAAGAAGATTTATAATAATTAACTACAACGAACAAAATTAACTTTTAAATTTAAAAGCAAAATAAATATACTCTGACCATAAAAACTTTTTAATAAGTATACATATATATTCATACAAAATACTATTACATGAGCTGATAAAATTATATTGTTAGTTAAAATAAAAATATTATCATTCTTTATTGCTAGCCTCGCATCAGAGTTACAACAGTGGACAATATGTACAAGAAACTCCACATCAGCAGAATCCATATCAGCAACAACCATCATCGGCATATGCAAATTATTATCAACCACCAGCTCAACAACAACCAATGCAGCAGCAACCATTGCAGCAACAACCAATGCAGCAACAACCATTGCAGCAACAACCAATGCAGCAGCAGCAGCCACAACAGCAGCAGCAACCAGCACAACAGCAGCAACCAGCACAACAGCAGCAGTACGCTAACCAGCCAGGTAATATTGCTGTCGCCTTTCAGACACCTTTTCAGAAATGCGCGGCTTCATCATGGATTCATCTACAGAGTTTCTTCCATGCATCTCTAACGCACCCCCCCCCCCACCCCCACGAAATGGAATTTATATAGAAAAATACTTTTACCAGTGTCCATTCCCCCCCCCCCCCCCCCCCCCGGAAAATTAGACAAAATAATTACACATCCAGAGTAGTGAAATTACTATATAGAGACTAGGCGTTTAGTCCGTTGAGGAGGGAGATACAACGGGTGCCAGGCTAATAGTGTTCCAATTTTTATCTAAAGAAAAAACTAAAAATAAATCTGTATCTAAACCTAAACGTAAACCTAAGATCTTGAACCGAACATACAACAGAAATCGAAATTCAAACGGAAACGAAATATAAGTGGGAGAAGAAATCTATGTGGCAGCAGAAGCATATCTGGAAACAGAAATTTTAAATGAAATCGGGACTTAAACTGGATGCTGAACTGGAACAGGAACTTTAACCAGAACAGAAAAGTAACAGAAAACGGCAATGTAACCGGAATTAGAAACTAAAATAAAAAGGAAATTGAAACTGAACCGAATCTTTAAACGGAACAGGACCTGGAACCTCAACTTGAAATGGAAAGAAAATCACAACTAGAACCAGAATATAAACGTGAACCGGAGTTGAAACTTTTACACGAAGTGGAGCTTTAAATGGAACCCGTACTTAATCTACATTTATAACTTTTCCCCTCCATCTCAACCTAAACCTAAATCTGAACCTACCTTCGAACTGAAAATTTAACCGAAACTAAAATGTGACAGAAAACGGAAATTTACCTGGAAGCGGCAATTTATATGGGATCGGAACTTTAATCGGAGCCAAACCCGAAACAGGACCCGAACATTTATAGGAGCACTAAAAATAACCGGAAACAGAAACTTTAACCGCAGCTGAAATCTGAACTTTCAACAGTATTAGAGCTGCATCACGAACCTTAGCCCGAAGGTTGACGCGAATCGAAACCCTAACCCTAATTCGTTTCACGTGACCTCATTATGTTTGTCTGCGATAATTTTTTGTTCCTTATGTTTTCTCTAGAGCGTAACAGAATAGTGCATCTGTTAGATTTCTCTATATAGACATGAAAATTGACCTCTTGAGAGAGAAATACAACGGACTTTAGGGTAAAATTGATATCTTTTTTACTAAACAGAAAAAAAATAATCGGAAATTAAACTTTGACTGAAGTGTAAGGAAAATCGGAACTGAAAATATAACCCGACGTTTCATCGGAATTCGAATTTAAACCGGAAACTAACGGAAACGAAAATGCGACCGGAAAGGTTATAAAACTGAAAAGAAACAAAAACTATAGCCATAACTTTATCCAGTGCTTTCTTTTTGTAAAAATAAATTGGTGCCGGTACTCTGTGATGGATTGCCTAACTTTTAACTACTAGATCGCACCTCGATGCAAGCTAAATCACAACTGCAAAGATATTGAATTAACAATTATCAAATTAATGAAATAATAACTTAATAATTAACGCTAAAAAAGTAAAAAAAAAATGTAAAGAAACTTGTAATTTTCCCCCCACCAAATTTAAAAAGGTGCCGGTACGCCGTACCGGTGCGTACCGTCACAAAAAAAAAAGAAGAAAAGAACACTGACTTTACCCGTTCCAAAACCTAAAGGATATTTAATCGGATCCGGATAAGGAAATTGAACAGGAACTGGAAATAAAACTGGAACAGAAACTTTATTCTGAACCAAAATATTGCCAGACAGAAAATTTTATACAGAAACGGAATTTTATCTGGAAAAGGATATTTAGCAGGAGTCGGAAATTTTACCAGAACTGGAACCGGAACTTTAAACGGAAACGGAACTTTATTAGAACCATAACTTAAACTGTCACCTGAATCTAAGCCTAAATCTAAGCGATAACACCTGAACCGGAATGGGAAGTATAAACAGAACAGAATCTAACAGAAAACAAAATTTAATCGGAAACGGAAATTAATCCGACATGGAAATAGAATCGTAAACTTTATCCAGAACCGGAATTTAAAGAGGATCCTAAAATTTAACTATATCTTGAAATTTAACCTAATCTGTAAACTGATCTGGATACGGAAATTCAGAAACGAGAATTTTTTTTTCTTTCTGTAAACTAAAACTAATATCTACACATTAACTGAAATCTATATCTAAACCTAAACCTCTGAACCTAAACCGGAAATCAGAATTTAACCGGAAACTATTTGGAAACACAACTTTATCCGGGATATTAAACCGAAACTTCAGCCTGAAACGTAACTTTTACCTCAAAATGTCAATTGAACCTGAATTCAAACTTAAACAGAAAAAAGTAGCGGAAACCGGTATTTAACTAGGACTGGATCTATAAAGAAAAGCGTGGGTCGCTTCCAGTGGCGGAACTAGATAAAATGGGCCACCCTGCAAAAAATAATTTTGGGCCCCATATATATATATATATATATATATATATATATATATATATATATATATATATATATATATACATATATATATATATATATATATATATATATATATATATATATATATATATATATATATATATATATATATATATATATATATATATATATACATACGAATCGCGCCCCGGTTTACGCTGATGGTGAAAGAAACACCCCTCGGCGACGGCCTTGGTGTTAGAGGCGTCACGGGGCTCTTAGGACATGGCCACCGGCGGAGGCACCTAATGCAGCGAGACTGATGATTCAAGTAGTACAACTATCCCCCCCCCCCTTGTGCAGGACACCCAATAAGTGGATCCCTGGTGCTTAGATAGCCGCTGGGGATCTCTGGGCGCTCAACTACACATTTTAAACAAACGTTAGATCTCTGAGTACTCAAAAACTTCCCAATTTTCACCGCTTTTCCTAAAGCCTATTGCGAAACACTCAAGAGAGAGAATTCAAATTATACACGTTTACTATCGTATTTGTAAAACAAAAAGAAGTAAACGTACATAAAACCGAAATAGTACAGAATAGTAGTTCTACCAATACAACAAACGAACATTTTTCCTTATAAAATCACAATGGATTGTGGGCCCCTAATCGATGCTATAAAGAAGCAAAAGTCGTCTTAATATCTAGCGGCCTCAAGCGCGATGGACTTAAATTTATTTCAAAAGAATTTTGCCGGCAACAGCGTGTGTTTGATTGTAGGAGAAAAAGGACTCGGAGTAGTGTCTATAGAATAAAGGTAATCCAACCGCAGCTACAGTATTCTTTTTACAAAACAACCATCAAGTCAAAAATGCAAGAAAATTACTTTTTTTTTAAACTATTAAAAAATTGATTATAGTCGGCTGTGGGCCCCTAAAAGGCTTGCCCCCCCCCCCCCCCCCGCATTGCGGGGTCTGGCGGCACTGTAGTTCCGCCCCTGGTCGCTTCCTGAACATTAATAAAAGTATTTCTATATACATCATAGTGACCCATGCTCTTCTGTATAGTCACTTAAATAGTAGAGTATCATAATATATTTTTAAAAAATAATTTATTTTCTCCCTGGGGGTCATCCATAAATGAGGTCACGCTTTTTTGGACGATTTTTACCTCCCCCCTCCCCTCCGTTACACATCGTCACAAAAAGCCAGACCCCCCCCCCCCTAAAATGACGTCACACCTCAGCCTACAACCCCCCCCCCCCCCCTCAAAACTGCAGTTGGAGTTTTTTTTAAACATCGATATTTTTCCAAAATCTTGTCTGAACTCTGTCAAAATAGAGTATTTTAATCAATTTCTATTACAATTTATTAAAACAGTTTTCTAAAACGCGAAATAACGTCTAATATTCGTTTTCTAACATTGCTTTTTTATAATACAAAAGTGTGACGTCGCACCATCTGAACCCCCCCCCCCCCTTCTCCTCATCACACACCGTCACAAAATTACGGACCCCCTCCCCCTACGAGTGTGACGTCATTTATGGACGACCCCTTGTTAGTGCATTATTACATAAAAGCTTGTTATTAAAACGTTTTTATGCAAAAAAAAATGTATTACAAGCTTTTATTTTACTTGCTTCCTCTGCGGTCAGTCTGTCGTCATAGATCGAAACGTGCGAGCGAAGTTTCGGGCACTTCTGACAGATTCGTTTAAAGTTGGCCCGTGGGTCAAGATTTGAAGGCAACGATATGTTATTAAATTTGACGTAATTGGATGACTAATTTTTACTTCTCGTATATATGAAATATAGAGAAAGTCTTGTAACCGTGCAAAAAATAAACCGGGAGTGATCTCCCCTAAACTTTCTCGAATATTCTAATATAACACTACGGGGAATGGCAACTCGGGACATAGACAATATTTTAAATCCATTTTTAATTACTTAAACTTTTAAAAATAGAATCTCGTAAAAAAAAGAATAGCTCACCAAGTGAACGCCAAATATAATGTGCATAATAGTGCGGGATATTATTAGTACTTTATAAATTTACATGCGTTTTTCTGAGAAACCGGAAATAGCGTAAATTACTACGTCCAGTCGACGGAAATTACTCAAAATTTTCATAGAAGGCAGAGAATTAGAACTTTTACTTACATGTGAAATTTCATTTATTTATCTGAAATAGTACTCAAGTTATAGGCTTTTGAAAAATTGAAAGTAGAAAAAATTCCACTTCCGGTTATCGGAAATCGCTCAAACGTTGATAAGGATCTACGATTTTGATATAATACTTATATATGAAATTTCATCAACCTAGCTGTAACGGTACTCAAATTCACGTTTTCACAGACATACACACACACACGCACACACCCACACACGTGCACACACACAAACACACAGAGAAAGAGAGAGAGAGAGAGAGAGAGAGAGAGAGAGAGAGAATTGCATAAAACGCAGAAATTTTGATAAATATGGATTTATAATTTTTGCCCGATTAAAATAAGCCCCCTGTACTCCGCAAATGATGAAGTACTGAGGTGTAAAACTGTGAAAACTCACAATTTCATGTGAATTTTGTGCACGATTACAATACTTCCTCTGTATACGAGAATGTAAAAATTCAAAGCACTGAAAAAATGTGCACAAAAAAACATTTTAATAACCAGCTTTTATATAATAATCGTTGGAAAAGTAATATTTTCTAATTAAATTTTATTTTCTTTGGGGGGGGGGGGGCTGTGTGAACACTGAATATGATTATTAATTATGTTCAGATCGGAAAATATGTAGTTTGTATTGAGAGCATATAATGTTGTTATTACTTACGGAAAAATAATACATATTACAGGTACCTTTGGTCAGTCTCCACCAGCTACGGAAAATTTAGACCCATTTTCATCACAGTTTGACGTTAATGGACTAAAGCCAACTATATTTAATCCACAATATCAACCGCCACCACAACAGATCCCACAACAACCAGCACAGCAAGCGTTTGGACAATGTAAGGAACACTGATTTCATTACCCTGCACGCTTTCAAAATAAAATAAAATCACTAGAAATATTGAATATAATCATTTAGGATCCACTAGTGTTACGGGTCAGTTGTAGGTTAGATTAGAATAGGTTAGAATAGTCTAGAACAGGGGAGAGTGCGTGTGTGAGTGGAGTTCACCTTTCTGTGTAGTTACCCTTGTATGTTTATGTATTGTAATCCCAAGGTCGAATGCGGGTATAAAAGGGCGAGTGAACGATTGTGTGGGGTCGGTCAGCGGGTTAGTAGCGGTTAGGACGAGGGCTGTTCTGGTACGCTTGAGTGCATTGAAAAGAATAAAAGTGGTGAAGTTAGACACGAAGCGTTGTTGTTGATTTGAAACGAACGCAGAACGTAACAACTAGCGGTAAGTAGGTTTGAACAGACGTAATGTTTTGGGTAAACAAACTTTGAGCTGAATGTGTAAGAATTCAGCCTAACATACTACAGCTAGTGGTTTATATTACCACAAACCAGAGGCATAGCGAGGGAGGGGGTGGGAGTACATATGTCCCCAGGCGCCGACCCTAGGGGCGCAAAAATGGGTTGAAAAAAAATTAAAAGCTCATTCTAGCTACAGTTTTGCATTATAAATATAAAAAAAATATATGGGGGGGGGGGGGGGGGAAGCGCCAAATTGAAAGTTTGTCCTCGGGCGCCGGGAAGGGTCGCTACGCCTCTGCCACAAACTAATACTAAAAACCTGTATTACTTTTTCTAGCTCGAAAATTCACGTTATTTTTGTAGTAAGTTATATTATGAATACAAATAAAGTTGCCCAAAAGGGCCACTATAAGTATTTTTAATTTTTAAAATACAGGTGGATATATATCTAGTGGAAATCATCCCTCTTTAGAGTGACTATATGGTTGATTTTACATTAATGTCTAACTATTGTCTTACTGACATATGTTTGCATTTTTTAGCTAATACCAATGAATTTGCTGGATTATTGGACCAACCAACATATCGTCAAAATCCTCAGTCCCCTACAAATAAAGTTGATTTCGCTGCAAAAGGACCAAATCCTATACAGGTAATGATATGTATTTTTAAAGTTTAAATTTTATAAACTTCTAATCCCATATAGAGAGAGTTACCAACTTTCTAAGCACAGTCGTTCCCAATCTTTTTTCCATTGGCGAGCCCCTTTTTAAAAAAGTAAGTGACCCGCGCCCCCATAGAATTAAAAAGTCGAAATTAATAAGGAAATTAATCAGCACTAAAATAAGATTTTTAGTAGACTTTCAATATGAATTATTCTAGATAACTGATTTAATACGATGAGTAAAAGTGCGTGCTATTAACTAAACATTCACGGTTAAGTTTTTGTTAACGCCAACCTCATGTCATTATCAACATTTAATTTACTTCTTTATTTTGTTTTTGATTGGAGAAGTGTCGAAAATCCATTATCGTAATATATATATATATATATATATATATATATATATATATATATATATATATATATATATATATATATATACTAGCCAGGCCCTGCACTGGCATCTCTGAAAAACTATCTGCAAAAGACCATGACTTGTGTGTTTAGTATAACCAACCAAAACACAAAAAAGCGCAAACATAACAAAAACAGAGATACAAACACAAACGAAAACACAAAAACAAACGCAAACCATAAAGAAAACACAAACGCAAACAAAAAAGGAAACGAAAACAAACCCAAACCCAAATGCAAACACAAACCCAACCACAAACGCAAACCCAAATACAAAGAAAACACAAACGCAAGTAAACGGAAAGTGCTCATATTCTAGCCAGGGCCGCCAAATCGCACCATACTGAGGCCCCGGCGGAATCGCCTGATTCAACATAGTAAAGGACTATAATACCCCAACTTATTCTTAGTCTAATGCGCTAACTTAAACGAACGTAGGCGCCAAAGCGAACACGGGAAGGCCCAGGACGCCAAAAAAAAAAACACTATGTCAGGGCACCGAAGGACGCCCGGATTCGGCTCAGTTAAAGACTATAGATAAAGGTAAACATAGGGGATATTTAGGAGCTTTCTTCTAAACTGTTATTGATTTTTTTTTTAAATATTTGTGTTCATCTGATGGAAACTTTAAAGCTTTAAAACATAAACATAGCTCTTAAAAGAAATTTTTTCTTCGATCTTGCCTTTACAATCGAGAACGTAGTAAAACAGTACACTGATAAATGTACTATTAAAACGTCTGGTTAATAAAAGGTACGCACTATGGTAAGGTAAAAAAAATTCACCTTCGTCAGCAAAAAAAAAAAAAAAAAAAACAGACAAAAACAAATTCCCAAAAAAAAAAAAAGAAGACACAAAAAATAACCTGCGGGAATTCCCGTTCCCGAATAAAAATGTCTTTGATTAAAAATAATAAAAAGAAAACAGTACGTTCAGTGCATGGAATAAATAAAAGGCAGTATTGAAAATACCAACAACATTGCATTTGATCAATCCCCGCTAATTATGTAATTATTTTTTTCTAACACCATATATATATATATATATATATATATATATATATATATATATATATATATATATATATATATATATATATATATGTTACCACTGCCGACAGCGCCAAATGTTTCCACTGCCGACAGCGCCAAATGTTACCCAGTCTATTTACTTGTAGTGCCAAATGTTACCGAGTGTATTTACTCGTGCTACCTTTGACCAGCACACAACATCGACCACAATATAGATACTCGGAAGTGCAGGTTTACATTGATCTCTTTATTACATGAATCAACAGAAATGCTCCACATAACAATGCATCAATGTTCCACAAGAATACAATGAATCAACTGACCCCCACTGTCCTCACTAGTCCTCACATAACAGAATGCACGTGTCCATCGTTCCTATTCTCACATAACACAATACGTCTACACCGTTCAGTCTCCAACTTGGTTCTGCCCCGTCTCCAATACGCAGCCTTATATTATATCCCTCGTATACGCAATACTTTCCATTCGTTGCATCAGACTATGAACTGCGCAGCGGCTTTGTCGTATCGCTTCCCAAAATACGCCGTGGCTTTGTGTTCTTATCAGTCCACCACCTGCACTATTGCGTCAGACTGTAATGCGTTCTTACAATAGTCTTTAGTTGACAGACTGTATTACGTTCTTATCGTCCCTAGTAACTACACTAGTTACATCCACCCCCGCCTTTTTTTTGTGTGTTTTCAACCACAAACAACGCTTGGCAGGTGCACTCCTTCAATGTCAAACGCAACACCGTAAAAAAATTTTTTACTGTTCCACTCACTGTCAATGTCGTCACATTCGTATAAGATTGACAGTTATCCCTATTTCAACATATCAAATGTGTCTACCTCATATTCCTCAGACACAAAGCAGTTCTAGAATTCACATCCACCTCCGCCTTTTTTCGTTTGGTGTCATCACCAGTTCAGTTTTATAGCTTTTGAACAGTCTGTTCTCATCCCAGCGCGACCATGAAAGAATTGATGGTTGCTGACGAAAAATTTCGTATTCTTTCTGTTCCTCAAACTTCTCCGCGGACCACTTATCTGATGTTCTACTGTCTCTCTGCTTCTGGGAGGACCGGGATCCTCATTGTTGCAGTTATTCTTCACTTGTGTATCGCGGTTGTGCTGTTGATGGTGACATGGTTCCGGGATGGGTATGTGAATTTCCGTTGTAGTTTCCGGTTTCCTAATTGTCTTAGGTTTCTTTGTGTGTAAATGCTCTTCTTGACTATGCCAATACTTCTTTAATTGAGTAATATTCGCCCACCGATCCGGTTTGGTGTGATTGGTGGGTCTTATTTTAATGGGGCCACCTGCTACTTTAGGCATCTCCACGACTTGCCATATCTCCTGTCCCCAGAGATCGTGGATTTTGTTTCTGCCTAATGGGTGGCTACGCAGTAATACTTTGTCGTTTAGTTGGAGTGGCGGGTCTTTTGTCTGTACCGGCGGTTCTCTTCGCCGTGCTTCATGTTCTAGTCTTCCTTGTACCACCCTGTACATTTCTCTTATTCGTCTCATATGTTCATTCACATATTCCAGTGCGGTGTATGAGCCAGTCATGCTTTCCTTTTTTCCTAGGAACAAGTCAAGAGGGAGTCGAGCCTCCCGTCCGAACAGTAACATGTGTGGCGAAAAGCCGGTTGTGGCATGGGGGGTGCAGTTGTATAGGTATACCAACTCTGGGAGAAAATCAGGCCAACGTTTTTTCTGTTCCGGTTCTAGAGTACGCAGTAAATCATGCATGCTGCGGTTGAACCGCTCGCACTGTCCGTTTCCTTTAGGATTATATGTGGTTGTTCTAGATTTGTTGATCCCGTAGTGGCTGCACAGTTGGTTAATTACTTCTGACTCAAAGGCCCTTCCTTGGTCAGAGTGTAATTGTCTTGGTATGCCATATTTGATGAACCAATGTTCTATTAAGACCTTTGCCACTGTTTTAGCCGTCTGATCTCGTGTGGGCACCGCCACAGTCCATTTGGTGAATACGTCAGTCATCACCAACACATATTCCGTCCCATCCGATGATTGCTCCAACGACGTAAAGTCCATAGCCACAATGTCTAGGGGTTTTGTCGCCAGTAAGTTTCCTGATGGCTGTCTCATTTTGACAACTGGCATTTTCGCATGCTGACACCTCACACAAGCCTCACAATGGCGTTTGACCTCCATCTCCATATTGGGCCAGTAGCACCGCCGTCGTAATATTTTGTGCGTCCTGTCCTGACCCTGGTGTCCCGCCCTGTCATGTGCCAACTTTAGCACTTCTTCTCGTAACTGTCCAGGCACCACCACCTGGTGTATTGTCCCGTCTATTTGGTCATGAATTCTCCGCATGAGAACACCATCCTTTATACTGAGACGGTCCCACTGACTCAGTAGTTTCTTTGTTTCCCGACCAAACTGTTCTCTTTCCCTTCTTCTTGGGAATTTTTGTTCCTGGACGTATTTCAACAGCGGCTGTAACCCACTATCCGTTCTCTGGGCATCTCTTATCTCTTTATGATTAAGGCAATTAAAATCACTGATGTCCATATGTCGGGGCTCTGTGGATATGTGCTCCACCCCGGTCTGCCCGTTTTGCATCACTTGCACCCCGTGAGGGATATCTGTTGACGCTCTGACCTCACATATTCCTGTCAGCGTTTCTTCCTCATCGCCCGGTCTCTCGTAAGGATTCCTTGATAAAGCGTCAGCATTACCATTGGAATGCCCTGGGCGATATTTTATCTCCAGGTCAAAGAGTGCCAATTCTGCTGCCCATCGCTGTTCGATGGATCCCAACTTTGCTGTCTGTAGGTGACTCAAGGGGTTATTGTCAGTGTATACCACACATTTAGCACCTAATAGATAGTCCCTGAATTTTTCAGTCACAGCCCATTTCAATGTCAAAAGTTCTAGTTTCATGGCGCTTTAATTTGTCATGTTCTTCTCTGATTCCTTCAGAGCCCGACTGGCATACGCAATAACCCTGAAACCTTGCTCCTGTTGTTGTGATAGTACAGCTCCCAGACCTTTAGAGCTGGCGTCAATTTCTAGCCGAAATGGTTTGTCAAATTCTGCGTATCCCAATATCGGCGCCTCTGTCAAAGCCTTTTTCAGTAGCTTAAACGAGTTCAGGCATTCCTCAGTCCATAATTCACCTATCAGTTGTGTTTTACCTTTCTTTTTCTCCTTACTGTGTTTCTTTGTCATTTTGTTTACTAAGTCATGCAACGGTGCGGCAATTTTTGCAAAACCAGGTACAAATTTTCTATAATAGGAAGCAAAGCCCAAGAATGATCTGACCTCTACTGTGGTTGTTGGCTGTTTCCATTCTTTAACAGCTGCAATTTTATCTGGGTCAGTGGCGATGCCATCAGGCGAAATCAAATAGCCCAAAAAATGTACCGATTTCAAACCGAAGCCGCATTTGTCTGGGTTCAGCTTTACTCCTATCTCTCTAAGACGGAGAAAAACTTGTTCTAATCTTTCTAGATGGTCCTCCCAAGTTTTTGAGTAAACTAGTATATCATCCAAGTACACCAACATTATTTGAAATAGGAAGTCACTCATAGCACTTTGCATTACTCGCTGGAATGTAGCAGGCGCATTAGTTAGACCAAACGGCATACGGGTCCACTCGTACAGTCCTAGTGGAGAAATAAATGCAGTCTTATGTTGATCGTTGGGGTGCATGGCCACTTGGTGGTAGCTACTAGCCAAATCTAAGGTAGAAAAAAATCTTGCTCCTCCCAGCGCATCAAGACATTCATCAATACGAGGCAAGGGGAATGCATCCCTTCTTGTGATGCTGTTCAATTTACGGTAATCACAACACAGTCTTATCTCCCCTGACTTCTTTTTTACAACTACTATCGGTGCCGCATACGGGCTTGTGCTGGTTGTAATAATTCCCTTTTTTAGTAGATCGTTCAGGTGTGCTTTCACCGCAGAGTAGTGACTTGGTGGTAATCTTCGATAAGGTTGCGCCACAGGCTTGTCTTGCAGTAAGGGTATCTGGTGTTTTATTACTTCCGTGTAACCCAAATCACCCTCGTACGAGGCAAATATATCCCTGTACTCATTCAGCAATTCATTTAATTTTGGGTCCTCAGTTTCCGGGAATGTATATGATCGGCCATCCTCTTTCTTCATCTCGGCCGTCACATTGACCGACCTAATTGTTACTTCATTACTGCTGGTATTGATCAGTTCGATGCACTGTGCCGACTTTTTTACCTCGACGTTCTGTGGTACTCCTACCAGAGTGTTAGGCGGTATAAAAATTTCCTCATCCAATACATTTGCCACTAACCCTAGGACCAGTCCATTTTCCGCTGATGTGTATGTCCGCAGTAACATGACGCCTGCCCTCAGTGCGGCGCCACATGGTTCTATCATCACATCACCATTCACGCTTCTATCCCCAATTTGTAGTGTGATTGCCTTGACCGTGTTTGCCGGGATTGATGTCCTTCCTCTGGTCTTAGCAAACCTGGCCAACTTGGATCCCCTACCTGGTGTGGGTGATCCGACAACATTTGTAAGAAATTCTGGCAACTGGCCAAGGATGTTCATGCCCAATAGGCAAGGTATATTTGACACATTTGTCTCTAGGTTGTGTTTCGTAACGAACACCCCAACCTGCTTCAACCTGTATCCCGCCACCACCACATCTGCCAGAAAATAGCCACAGTATGGAATGGTTAATCCATTAGCTGCCGTTAGGCGCATGCACGTGTCAGACCTTAAACTATGGTCTTTTCCTTTTATCCATTTGGTGTAAAAATTTTCCGTAATTGTCGTCACCTGGGAGCCTGTATCAACAATTGCATTGACCGCGATGTCCCCGATCGTGATCATCATCTCGGGACAGACTCCCATCATTTTGTTTCTTGGGCCATAACCTCGCCCCTCTGTAGCCTGACCCTGCCTTACAGAGAGCGATCGTTTCCCCGGACAGTACCGTGCCATGTGTCCGGGTTGTGAGCAGGACAGGCAGATTGGTCTACCGTCAGCTGTCCACTGGAGTGATGGCTTGGCAGGTCGCGGCTGTCTAACTTGTCTATGTTTTGTCCCGTTTTTTCCCTGATGCTCTGCTGTTGACCTGCTTTCTAACCTCTCCAAGCGTTGGTCAACCTTATCCAGGTGAGCCAACAGTTGAGCCATCATGGTTTCCATCGTGCCGGTCCCTGTGGGTGGTGATTGTTTCTGTTCCGGCACAGAGACTTTGTCTACCGAGCAGTTCGATTCGTCCTCATACTCGGACCTGCGGATCGCTGAGTTCCTGACCTGAAGGAAGGTCAACTGTGGGTCTTTGTACACCTCTTCTTTCAAATCTCTCCTTAAGATAGGGGTCGCTAGCCCCTCGGCGAAATGGTCCCTCAGCAGGCGCACATCAATGTCGGGTGTTTTGCCCTTTACCGCGTCAAATGCCCTGATCATTCGGTGTGAATATTCCATCACACTCTCCGCCAGTCTCTGCTTTAAGCCTACGAACCCCGATAGCAGTTGCGATCCCGACCGTCTCTCCCCAAAGGTCTCCTCAATTAGATCTAGCACCTTATCTGGATCTGTTTGGAGGGCTTTATCGTGGCATTTGACTTCCGCCCTAACCGTCTCTCCTATACTGCCCATCAACAATCTTAATCTTTCCTCTGGTGACATGTATCTCGAGGCCCAGGCAGCCCTGACCTCTTCACTGAACCTGTTAGTTAAGGTTGGATCACCGTCCCCGTAAAATTTGTTGATGTGGGACTCTCTGGGTAGGACCACAATATGGGTCTGCTTCTCGTCCAGATTAGACATTCTAATTTTAATTCTTTGAGTAAAAAAAGACCTTTCCTACCGTGCATGTAAGAATACTTTTCCCTGTTCCTGAGTGTCCGAATTCACACACACGAAACACAGTTATTAACTAGGTTGACTATGGGTGCCCTAGCGGCTGGTCTAGTTGAATTCCACTGCCGACGACGCCAAATGTTACCACTGCCGACAGCGCCAAATGTTTCCACTGCCGACAGCGCCAAATGTTACCCAGTCTATTTACTTGTAGTGCCAAATGTTACCGAGTGTATTTACTCGTGCTACCTTTGACCAGCACACAACATCGACCACAATATAGATACTCGGAAGTGCAGGTTTACATTGATCTCTTTATTACATGAATCAATAGAAATGCTCCACATAACAATGCATCAATGTTCCACAAGAATACAATGAATCAAATGACCCCCATTGTCCTCACTAGTCCTCACATAACAGAATGCACGTGTCCATCGTTCCTATTCTCACATAACACAATACGTCTACACCGTTCAGTCTCCAACTTGGTTCTGCCCCGTCTCCGATACGCAGCCTTATATTATATCCCTCGTATACGCAATACTTTCCATTCGTTGCATCAGACTATGAACTGCGCAGCGGCTTTGTCGTATCGCTTCCCAAAATACGCCGTGGCTTTGTGTTCTTATCAGTCCACCACCTGCACTATTGCGTCAGACTGTAATGCGTTCTTACAATAGTCTTTAGTTGACAGACTGTATTACGTTCTTATCGTCCCTAGTAACTACACTAGTTACATATATATATATATATATATATATATATATATATATATATATATATATATATATATATATATATATATATATATATATCTTCTTGTAGTTTGGTGCAGGTGTGTATAAAAGAGCTTTCTGATGGGACCGACGAAAATGAATTCCCCTTCGTGCGCAAGAAAAGACAGACAAAACAATTGCGCAAAAAAAGACACAAATAATAACCTGCGGGAATTCCCGTTACCGAATAAAGATGTATTTTTTTACGTCAAATGTCTTTGATTTAAAAAATATTTAGTAAACAGTACGTTCAGTGTATAAAATAAATCAAATTAAAAATACCTACCATATGCACTTGATTAATCCTTGCTAATTATGTAATTCTTTTTTTTCCCAACACTAAAACAAAGTAATAAAAAAAATTCATAAAAAACGTTTTAATAAAAAGCTTTTATGTAATGATGCACTAAAAAGTAGAAAATAAATTATACACTACTATTTAAATTACTATAAAGAAAAGCGTGGGTCTCTTCTCAAATATTAGTAAAGGTATCCAATAGGTACTAAAGTACTAAAGTGACCCACGCTTTTCTTTATAGTAATTTAAATAGTAGTGTATAATTTATTTTCTACTTTTTAGTGCATCACTACATAAAAGCTTGTTATTAAAACGTTTTTTATGAAAAAAAAATTCAGAACTTTACATGTTTTATTTACAATAAAGTTACATGACTAAAAACCATTGCGCGCCTACTGAACGTGATGGCGCAGCTATTGAAAGTGATGACGCGTCAAATGTAATGTCACTATGCATTGTCTTCATGTCTTGACCCACGTGCCAACTGTGAATCGTATCGGACAAGTAGAACTGTCCGAATTTTCACTCCTACGTTTCGATCTAGACTGACGACAGACTGTCGACTGACGACAGACAGAGGAAGTGAGTTAAATAAAAGCTTGTAAAAAGTAAATTCTTTTCCACCCGATTTAATGCCTTTAAAGGGAAGTAATTGTGTTTTCCTAATTTATCAAAAGGAAGTAAGTGCTAAAGGACTAAATATATATAATTTTCAGACATAATTAGAATATTTGTAAAAGAAAATATTCTTTAAAAATATTTTTTAATGAACATGCCGACAATTATTACTATCAGTTTGGAAAATGAAAATTCTTTCACGACACTTTCAGTATTAATTTTTTAAACTATGCATTTAGACCATTAGCACTTTAATTATCTAACTTTTGAATCCATGGAAGTATCGTATTATCTTAGATTCCTTTGTAATCTACGACAAACATAATTACACGAGAAAAATGGCCCGTTGAGGAAGGATACAACTAGGTTTATAGTGCTGTCTATTTTTTCTAAACAAAAACCAACCCCCCCCCCCCCCCCACACACACACACACTCCAAAACATGTCTCCCGTCCCATTCAACGAAATATAATTATATTCCCAGAAAATTCAAACCCCGCCCCCCAAAAAATTCAAGAAATCCCCAACCCTATCGGAGAGAAAAAAAAGTCTGAAAGAAACACTGGTCGCATTTGTAGATCATACAAACTAAAGGAAGATCTTGGGCGGGGCTTCGCCCCTACGGAAAGAGATGCATGAAAAAAAACTGTACACGCTAAACACGTTTTAGATTAGAAAAAGGTCCCCCCCCCCTCCGGGGAGGAAAAAGTGTGAAAGAAACACTGGTGTCGCTCTTAGCCACTACCCGAAGAATTGCGGCCCGCGAAGTCCTCTCATCCGGCCCGTGGAGATGTTTTTGTCCAAGGAAAAATCGTTTGTTGGTGATGATGAGGAACTTTGCGCAGAAAAATCAAAGACATGCCTGGAAGAAACTGGCCCCCGAACTGAAATTTGATAGTTAATGCGGCCCTTGGACTGAAAAGTTTGGAGACTCCTGATCTAGATCTATGGATTTTAGATCTAGACTAACTAGATCAAGATCTAGAATCTATTCCAATATGAGTTTCTATACTAAACTATTCCAGGTCTTAATTATTTTATATAGATTCTAAATCTTTGTTTAGCTATTGAATTAGCGAATCTCGGATTAAAAAATGTATTTGAAATAATAGGGCCTATTCGCGTAACTTAAGTTAACTAAATACCGCATTTATTCAGAATCTAAGCCAACATGCCTAAATAGCTGAGATGATAGTGTAATAGTTACCATGTTGGTGGCACGGGTTAGAAACACACCAAGTCAATCTTAAATTTTAAAAATTAATTATTTTTTTTTAAATGTGGATAATAAAGTTGCCTATCGGGACTTGGCGGGACACGGGGCAGGTGAAGTAGAGTTCACCTGGTTCTGTCTTCTCGGCATATGAAGCGATAGTGTGCTCAGCCGAAATAGGGTTTTTAAAAGACAAAAGCAACATAACTACCATTGAGCAGCCGGGTTTTTAACAAAATCATTTAAGTCTCTTATTTCAAATCTCTTAATCAGCGTGTGCATTTAATATCGTGTTTTGTTGACTAATAATATATAAAATTCGGTGTCACCCCCCAGAGGCGTAGTGACCCTTCCCGGCGCCCGGGGACAAACTTTCACTTTCAATTTTCGATTTGCACCCCCTCAAACTTTCAATTTGCACCCACCCCCCACCCCCCTCCCCCCACCCTTGTCGGGATTTGTCAAATTTGCTCTTAAAAGACTTTTTAACACTCAAATGAATCATTTAATTAAGTTAAATTATCATTTTTCTCTATATATTTTGCTATTTTTTTGCCTTGGTGTCACCCCTCTAAATGGTGTCACCCGATGCGGTCCGCACCGCCCCCCGCCCTCGCTACGCCACTGGTCTATGTTATTTTAAATGTGTCGGATTTTTAGCTATTTAGTTATTTCTTTGCTTTGTCACTAAGATCTTTCAACATAGCGTTTTGACCAATAACTTTTTTAAAAAATTAAAATATATAGGCCTATAATTCACGAGTAACGGGTACCGACGGCTGGTAAATACTAGACGGCCAGGCCCTGCACTAGCCGCTCTAAATTCCCTATCTGTAAAAATATTTCGTTAACCTTTATTCTGAGACTGCACGAATGCGCCGGCGGGCACGCTAGTATCTTTATAAACCTAAGCCTCAAACTCAAACAGCCTGTGAGCTAGCTTTTAGTTAGTTCACTAGGGGTAAGGCAAACCCTGACACATTTTTAATTCTTGTGTAAATCTATATGTAAGCCTAATTTTATTTTTTGTTATTTATTTTTCAGTTGAATCAGTTCTTGGCACAGCCAATGGCGCCAAAAGATTCGAATTCTTTGTCAAATAACTTAGATGTACTATTAGGAACATTGCTGAGTAAGTTAAATAATGTAGTATATAGTATATTATATATATATATATATATATATATATATATATATATATATATATATATATATATATATATATATATATATATATATATATATATATATATATATATATATATGAGATCTGCACATATGACATGGCACAAAAGCTGGGTATTATTACCCACACTATGAGCCATTACAAACGCTATATCAATTTAATAAACAGCCACTTACAAGGTGAATACTACAGCGCAGGGGCGTAGCGAGGGGGGGGGGCAGGGGCAGAGGCGTAGCGAGGGGGGGGGCGGGGGGGGGACATATGTCCCCGGGCGCCGACCTTAGGGGGGGCGCCAAATTGAAAGTTTGAGGGGGGGGTGCAAATGAAAAGTTCGAGGGGGGGGTGCAAATCGAAAGTTCGAGGGGGGGGTGCAAATGAAAAGTTCGAGGGGGGGGTGCAAATCGAAAGTTCGAGGGGGGGGGTGCAAATGAAAAGTTCGAGGGGGGGGGTGCAAATCGAAAATTTGCTCCCGAGGGGGGCGCCAAATTGAAAGTATGTCCCCGGGCGCCGGGAAGGGTCGCTACGCCTCTGGGCAGGGGTGCGGACCGCACCGGGTGACACCATTTTGGGGGGTGACACCAAGGCAAAAAATAGCAAAATATATAGAGAAAAACTTGAGGGGGGTGCAAATCGAAAGTTTGAGGGGGGTGGGGTGCAAATCAAAAACTTGAGGGGGTGCAAATCGAAAATTTGAGGGGGGGGGGGGGGTGCAAATCGAAAACTTGAAAGTTGAAAGTTTGTCCCCGGGAAAGGTCGCAACGCCTCTGGGGGTGACACCATTAAGTGCCGCACCGGGTGACACCCGACTTCGCTACGCCACTGCTACAGCGGTTTAGACATGAGCACTTTCATGAAATAAAAATCTTCAACATTTAATCAAATGTTTATTTATATAACAGAAATAATATAGCTTTGTGTGTGATAAGTTTTGGAGGGTGTTGGAGCGAAGAAATGTTCTAACGATGTCGGTCTCTCTCTCTCGTCTTTAGTGGCGAAACTGCCGTGCCGGGATATCGTGTGCGTTTTAGGAGAACATATTTTCGTGCACTTTGATACTGGTTTTGCAAAAACACATTCCAGTGGATATTATTCTACACCCACTAACCCAAAATGTTGCGTAGAAGGAAAAAAAACGCTTGCGAACTGTTGTGTGAAGGATATGTATACGTTCCTCTATGACTTATTGCTGGGGGGGGGGGAGAGGTACTCCCTGCTCCCACTTGCAAGCAGATTTTTAGGACAGATGCGCCTTTTTTTATAGGGGAAAAATGAAAACAAGCAAAAAAAAAATCAGTGAAGAATAACTAAATTAGTGAAAATAAATTATATGTGTTGGCGTCTGTATCAAAATGATAGGCGCCTATCTGGTGGTCAACATCTGCACAAGGTGTTGGCCAGCGTGCGTATTAAACTGTTGGTTAACGAAGGTGTCAATTTTGTGGTCAGCGTGCGTATTAAACTGTTGGTTAACGAAGGTGTCAATTTTGTGGTCGGCGTGCGTATAAATCTCTTCGGGGGGACTAAGCCCCCCCGAAAAATTTTTACCGAACGAAATGAAATTTATATAATTTATATAGAAAATATATACTTTTAACAGTGTCCGCCCCCCCCCCCCCGAAGAAAGTTTACCGCCCCCCCCCCCCCGAAGATTTTAAGTGCCCCCCCGGAGAAAAAAGTCTGGAAGAAACACTGGGTGTCACCCGGTGCGGCACTTAATGGTGTCACCCCCTCAGAGGCGTAGCGACCCTTACCGGGGACAAACTTACAAATTTTCGATTTGCAACCCCCCCCCCCCTCAAGTTTTTGATTTGCACCCCCCCCCCTCAAACTTTCGATTTGCATCCCCTCCCCCTCAAGTTTTTCTCTATATATTCTGCTATGTTTTGCCTTGGTGTCACCCCCCTAAATGGTGTCACCCGGTGCGGTCCGCACCCCCCGCCCCCCCCCCCCCTCGCTACGCCCCTGTATATATATATATATATATATATATATATATATATATATATATATATATATATATATATATATATATATATATATATATATATATATATAACGCTGCTGGTAGTGTGTCAGTCCGTCATCGCTGTAGATTTTGAAACCATAAAAGTGAACACACTACATTAACTTGCGTCGCAGTGTCTTATTATAAAATAAACAGGGAATGATCTCCCCTAAACTTTCTGGAATATTCTTATATAAAACAACAGGGGATGGCAACTCAGGATATAGACATGATTTTTAATCCATTTTTAATTACTTAAACTTTTTAAAATATTTATTGATAAAAAAATTGCTCACCAAGTGAACGCAAAACAAAATGTGTATAATAGTGCGGGATAGTATTAGTACTTAATAAATTATCATGCGTTTTTCGAGAAATCGGAAACAGCAAAAATTACTACTTCCGTTCAAGGGAAACTACTCAAAATTCAACAGAAGGCAGAGAATTAGATATTTTACTTACATGTGAAATTTCAATTATCTACCCGAAATAGTACTCAAGTTATATGCTTTTGAAAAACTTAAAGTAGAAAAATTTCCACTTCCGGTTATAGGAAATCGCTCAAAAATTGAAATGGAACTACGATTTTGATATAATACTTATATATGAAATTTCATCCTAGTAGCTTTAACGGTACTCAAGTTATCGTGTTTACACACACACACACACTCACACACATACACACAGAGACATACGGACAAGATTGCAAAACTATGTTTTTCCGGATCAGGGAGGTGTAAAACGTCGAGATTTGCAAAAATCTCGATTTTTTTTTCACGATTACAGGACTTTCTCTATAATTCGTATACACGAGAAATTAAAAATTGGTAATGTTTATTTATATAACGACTTAAATTTTGTGTATAGTTGGCACTGTTTATATTCTTTCGCATAACGTAAATAAAATATTAACTTATACACGCACATTGCTAAAACATTTTAAACGAGTCAATAGAAAAATTGGATATGTTAATAACAGTAAGGTAAAAGAACTAATTAATTAATTTTTTTTAAAATAATTTTGCCAAGAGAGGTAATTTAAATAGAAATTCTGTGGACGTATATGAGGACATTATTGTTAGAATATTAAAATTAGTGTGGATTGATAAAATGCATCGTGGTGGGTAAAATATGGATATTTTAAATATTGCCTTTTGTTTATTTTATGGATAAGTTGGGGTATTATAGTCGTTTACTAAGTTGAATCATGCGATTTAGCGCCCCGGGCTAGACTGTGAGCACTATGTGTTTAAGTTTGCATTTAAGGTGTGTTTATGTTATGCTTATGTTTTTTTTTTGCTTTTGTATTTGTGTTTGCATTGTGTTAGTGTTTGATTTTTCTTTTGTGTTTGCGTGTTGTGTTTTTGTTTATGTTTTTTTCCGTTTGCGTTTGCATTGGGTTTGTGTAGTGTTTTTGTTTTATTTTGTTTTTGTGTTGTGTTTGTGTTGTGTTTGTGTTGTGTTTGTGTTTTCTTTTGAGTTTGTGTTTTGTTTTGTTCCCAAGTTGGTACATGTAAAAAAAGATTCACTGTGGCGGAGCACGGGCATATATATATATATATATATATATATATATATATATATATATATATATATATATATATATATATGGGGATGACCCCGACCAAATGACGGCGAATTTACGTATAAAATGGTTCACTTGGAATAACTCACTTAAAATTTATACTTGGAAATTGATGTTAGTTTTAGTTTAATCAGTAGTGATAGTTATCATCTCCTGCATGTAGCCAACTTCATTATTATTTAATCTCGCAAAGATTTTAACAAATAATCTAACATCATTTTATCTCCCAATATGATATTTTTAACAATGCTATATTCTTGTTTTATATTAGGTAGTAGTGCGCAAACAAAACCAAAGACTACAACAAAACCACCATCGCCTTCTGGGCCATCGTTGATTAGCGATCGACTCAATGATTTTATTCTAGGACCCAAATCTGAATTTAGAAGTAATGCATTTAGTGAAATACCAACAAATGGTGCTGCGTATGACTCTTTAAATCCTCTGGCTGGATTTATGGGTAGGTTTTCCCAAATGTCTGTAAATTTGTGGCGAGAGAAAAATGTAATCTAAGATTAATTTCTATGGTAGATTCATAGATGTGAACAAAAATTTAAAAGGTACCTTTGTAAAAAAAAAATGCTTTAACCATATCAAACAATTTTACGCATCTATTTATAATTTAAGGAAACGCTGAAGACAAGTTGCAAAAGCAAATACATTATTCCTTCTTAAATATAACGCTAGAAGTTCAATCAAGTATAAAATCATAGACCAAATGCACACTGGTCTCCATCTTATCAACTCCTACATGTAACATGTCCCTGGGTGGGGTTTTCTGTGTAGTCTAGACCTCGTATATTTGTCTTGTGGTCCACTTCATGGACAAAAAAAACCTTAAAGCAAAGTCCAGATGAGTTGCCTCGTCATCCTATTGTGGTCTGGTCTTAATCTAACTAAAGATAGTCCCGACACGTCAATAAGAACGACTGCTCAGGATTTATCCAATAAAAATAACTTGTTAAACGTTTCCTTGAACCTAGATCTAAATCAAATGTGTATTGTATTAATTCCTGTAAGCTGCATTGCTTTAAATATTTTCTAACAGGAGAAACCCCTCCTCCTCCTACAACAACCACCCCAGCTCCACCTGGAAGAAATGGAGACTTTTTGGCTGGTTTTATTGGTGTAAACAAAGAAATAGTACAACCAAAGGCACAAACAGGTAATGGTTTAAAAAAGTATTTATTTATTCAGATCGTTGGTAGCTTTGAATACATTTTTGGCATACTGTTTTAAATTGTAGGCATTTTAATTGTTATCAATATAGATCTAAATATTTTATGAAACTGGAATCTGCATTGTTTCTAAATTGGTTCTTCTTTAATGAATTAAATATTGATTTTAAAAAACATATGTAGTGGGATGTTTTGTTGTTGTTGTTTTTTTTTGGCTACAGTGTAGCTGTTTTTATGAATTACAAAAACTGAAAACAAGCAGAGAGAAAAAAAAATTGTTACATTTTTTGTAACATTGATTATTTCACTTTCGCCGTTAAGGAACTTTGACTGTTTAACTTTAGAGCGAAATTTCACCTACTTCTATCAAACAAATCCATTTAAATACTATGTGAATGATTGGACACCAACGAGTGGACGAAAATCCTTCCTTCATTATTCATTACTAGCCACCAGTAACTGTTACACTTGAATCTTACTGAAGATAACGTCTTTAGTATTATCTATCATTTTCGAAATTCAATTTAAATTCTATTTTTATTCTACAATTCCATTACTGTTGCCAGTGATAGTCTTTGTCTACGTAAATGTTTTCAAGAGCGTTCTTGTTACATTCATAAACACTTCTCCGGTTGCATGATTAAAGCTGTGTTTCTGCCTTTATTTTTATCTTCCGTCCTTAAATAAAATTTAGTTTATACATTTAATACATCCAACATATTATTTTCAACAATACAAGAAAGTCTACCGCCCCCCCCCCCCCCCAACGAAATGGAATTTATATAGAAAATATATACTTTTAACAGTGCCTACCCCCCCCCCCCCCCCCCCCCGAGAAAAAGGTCTGGAAGAAACACTTGTTACCAATTTGTGTTTTTAAACGCGAGTCCTTCTTTTCTAAAACTTAGATAGTTAGGATGATAACAACGTCGGTGATATATTTCTCGGGACATTTCTTAGACGCGACAGGTATGAAGATATTGAGTGTTCGACAATCATCACCGTAATAATATTATTTGTATGAACCTTTTTATGTTTAGTATTTAAAATACGTTTACAAAAACTTAATTGTTTTCTTTCATATAGAGAGTTTTCAGCCAAACATCTACATGTATGATTACCAACAACAACAATCCAATCAAGTTACACCTACTCCACCATTAACTACAGATGCTGGATTAAGTAGCCTAGGAACTCAGGATCTCAGTGCATTAGTCCAAAAACTCTTGGGGGTGTTGGCAGTCAAACAAGCAGCTGTAGCACAAGGCCGATGATAAAGATTTTAAATATAGAAATTGATGACGCGTATAGGTCTGTTACATCATGAAAGTCTTGACATTGTTAAATTTAGCAATTACACATTGAAACTGCGCTTCTTACTTCAGAACTTTTAAAATAAAGTTTTTGATTGCAGAATTCCTTTTCTTATGTTTACCAACTTCTAAGTTCAGGAAAATTAGTTATATGTAAAGGGGTCATCCATAAATGACGCCACGCTTTTTTGACGAATTTTACCTTCCCCCCCCCCCCCCTCGACTCCGTCATACCTCGTCACAAAAAGCCAGCCCCCCCCCCCCCCCCCCCTAAAATGACGTCACACCTCAGCCCATGACCCCGCTCAAAATTGCAGTTGATTCTTTTTTAAAACATCGATATTTTTCCATAACCTTGTCAGAACTCAGTCAACAAATAGTATTTTTATTAATTCCTATTACAATTTATTAAAACCGTCTTCTAAAACGCGAAATAATGGCTAAAACTCGTCTTCTCATTCTTTTTAATAAGGCAAAAAAGTGACGTCACACCATCTGAACCTCCCACCCCCCTCATCACACATCGTTACAAAATTACACCCCCTCCCCCACGAGTGTGACGTCATTTATGGACGACCCCCCAAATGGTACCATGTTAATAAATTTTTACAAAATCTTTTATGATCAAGTCATACTATCTGCACATAACAGCAAATTTAACCACTGTAAGAGTGTAATAGAAATTACGGCTGCCAATAGTTCAACCATGTATATTATATGTCATACATCCCTGCATGGGGTTGTTTTTTTAACAAAGTGTACCAAAAAGTCATAGCTCAACAATTTACATTTGAACTGTTTAAAAAGTGTATATTTTAATTACAACATTATTTTGAAGCTTAATTAAAAATATACTAACATTAATGTAAATTACCAACTTAAAAAAATTAATTCTTCTATGTTGGAAACAGGAAGAATACCATGTTTCTCAAAACTTTTTCAAATAATTTCAAGGAACCTTTAAACCATCTGGAATTAAATTGTTCATGTGTTTTAAAACTTTTAATCACAAAAAGTTTTGTTTAATCATTCTCTACAAGAAACAAAATCACCAGCAATTCTTTAAATCATCAAAAACACAAGACACTGTAAAGAAGTAACTAAATTTGCATGATGGATGACCAAAAAAAAGTACTTTTAAAATTTTTTTAATAATCAAAAGTGTATTGTGTACTGAAAGAAAAATAACATGAAGTTCACATTTGGCATTAACATTTGAGTATAATTATATAAATAAGTAAACATGATGTTAAAAATTGATTGGCAAGCAACCATAATACATAGTTTAGAATACTAATTACTTTAGTAAAGATCCTTTTAACTAGTGATGATATAATTATGTGCATCAGGAGTACCAAAAGTTTTCTAGGGCAGCTGATGTTGAGTGCATCTGTTACTCAACTTTGGTATATCAAGGTATTTTTTTGGTAACAGTATGCAACTTTACTTTCCCCAACACAGATAATTGGGAACCAAACTTGAGACTCTTCATGTCTTGGCCATGCCAAAATAAATCCAGTTGCATGGACAAAAACTTGAATTAAATGTATACAACATTGCAAAATAACAGTAATGTAACAAAACTATAACTATTACGAATAAAGCCTTATCATAATCACAGTTAGTAAAAAATATAGATTCACATTTTGTATAAATCATTGCAAAATACATGTTTTAAAATAAACAAGACAAAAATCATTTACATTTTATAAATGATGTTCTACACAAAATGGTTTTGATTTCTAGAGTTACTTCTGAGAAATTGTAAAAAAAAAATTCAAAAGACCAAAAAATATTTAATTCAAGTTAGCAAAAAATAAATTTAATTTAATTATAAAAATAAACCAGATAAAACAAAACGAAAAACTTGTTATTGTTCTGATCATTCAAAGTAAGTCAAAATGTATCCTTAGTTTGTATAATTATGGCAAAGTCATATGCTTTTGGAGGAATCAGCTCATAACCCAGACCATATAAATATGTATTTTTTCTGTATTGGTTGGTCAAATGGCTTTTCAATGAAACTTGCAAATTAAAAAATTATAAAATCTTAACCAAATTTATTTTACTTTTTAAAGACAAAAAACAAGTAATAGAATTAGAATATTTGTCAATTTATTTTAGTACAAAGTTATTTTATACATTTTTTTCTAAGTTTAAACACAAATACTTTTGTTAAATAGCTCTGTAGACAGTAATAATAAAGAAATCTTAAGCAGTAAAAAAATGGATTTTTATTTTGAATTGTTCAAATCAAATTAATTGGGTAAAATATAGTATGCTATTCAATGAAATTATAAATTTTTTAAAAGTTGTTTCATAAGTGACAAACATCAATGGAATGTTCTGAAAAACATTTGTGTAACATAAATATTGAACAATACATAGAATATACCTAATTGACTGTTTTGCTAGTTTTTTAACACCAGGATAAAGTTCTTAATAAATTAAAATGGTCCTAATTTCTTTAAATATCTAAAGAAAACTGACTTATATGTTTAAATAAGTATAAGAGTATAAAAAAATTCTAGAATATATGGGCTTTGATTTGTTGATACCCTGTATATAGTGTCCAAAAATAATGATGTTTCTATCAATTTCTGAAAAATAAATAGACTTTCAATTAGTCTTGTTATATATATATATATATATATATATATATATATATATATATATATATATATATATATATATATATATATATATATATATAGATAGATATATATATATATATATATATTTTAAACTTTGAAATGGTATAAACACTCTAGCCAGCCAGTTTTAAAAAATCCACAGATGTTTTCTTTCTTTTTTTTGCATGGGTCTTAAAAGTATTGGTTAATACTGCAAAAAAATTACTGCAAAAAGTCTTTAAAAACTTTGGAAATAATTTTTCTACGGCAAATTTACTTTCATTTGAAACAGAAGCAATTTGATGTTTGGCTAAGAATATGCAACATGCTGACAAAATAAAAATAAAGAATTGTTAGCAAAGATAAATGAAATTTTTTATAACAAATGTGTATGAAGTGAAAAGCAAAGTGACATGTGGTTTCTAGAAACAATTTTGAATGAATTGAAAGAAAACTTTTTTAGAAAAATGTGTCAAGCTATAAAAATAGGTATTCTGCATTTACCCATCATCAACAAAGGCTTTTTAGCAACTCCATAAGATCTAAGAGGTGCTTTTTTTTTTAACTATTTAGAAATCCTACCAATAGTAAGAGTACCTTGTCAGCAGCCTTAAATATGACAGTGCTTTCCCACAGCCTCTATCATTCACAGAGGTCCTCTTGACTTTTACATTAAAAATTTTATTGTATGGTTTCAGGTTTTTTTTTTTAAAACCTAGTTATCTCAGATTACCTTCATAATCTCTATTCAGATGCCATATCCGGTAGCTTATCCTGTTCAACTCCACTCTCAACAGTAACTTGTGGTACTCCTTGCAAAGCTTCATTTTCTAATTGCTTTTGTTTATTGTGAATGGCTATCAAATCAGTGCCTTCTTTGTGAACTTCATTATGTGCGGCAAGAAGAAACCTACGTTGGGTTCTACGTACTGAAATAAAGTGTATCATTTTATTTTTAGACAAGCAACTTAAAGTCATATATAAAAGAATCATATTAATGAATGTTTATGACAACAAATATTTTAGAAGGCTATGAACCATCCTCAGGTTATTCTAACAGTGTTTGCCAGAAGCACATTCAACTCAGGCATTAGAATTCTATCCAGGTAATTTACTCACAGTGGACCTACATAAAAAACAAGTGAATTTACAACAACTGCTTCAAATATGCACACAGTGGACCTACATAAAAAACAAGTGAATTTACAACAACTGCTTCAAATATGCACACAGTGGACCTACATAAACAAGTGGGTCTACAACAACTGCTTCAAATATGCACACAGTGGACCTACATAAACAACAAGTGGGTCTACAACAACTGCTTCAAATATGCACACAGTGGACCTACATAAACAAGTGGGTCTACAACAACTGCTTCAAATATGCACACAGTGGACCTACATAAACAAGTGGGTCTACAACAACTGCTTCAAATATGCACACAGTGGACCTACATAAACAACAAGTGGGTCTACAAAAACTGCTTCAAATATGCACACAGTGGACCTACATAAACAAGTGGGTCTACAACAACTGCTTCAAATATGCACACAGTGGACCTACATAAACAAGTGGGTCTACAACAACTGCTTCAAATATGCACACAGTGGACCTACATAAACAACAAGTGGGTCTACAAAAACTGCTTCAAATATGCACACAGTGGACCTACATAAACAACAAGTGGGTCTACAAAAACTGCTTCAAATATGCACACAGTGGACCTACATAAACAACAAGTGGGTCTACAACAACTGCTTCAAATATGCACACAGTGGACCTACATAAACAACAAGTGTGTCTACAACAACTGCTTCAAATAAGAACACAGTGGACCTACATAAACAACAAGTGGGTCTACAACAACTGCTTCAAATATGCACACAGTGGACCTACATAAACAACAAGTGGGTCTACAACAACTGCTTCAAATATGCACACAGTGGACCTACATAAACAAGTGGGTCTACAACAACTGCTTCAAATATGCACACAGTGGACCTACATAAACAACAAGTGGGTCTACAACAACTGCTTCAAATATGCACACAGTGGACCTACATAAACAAGTGGGTCTACAAAAACTGCTTCAAATATGCACACAGTGGACCTACATAAACAAGTGTGTCTACAACAACTGCTTCAAATATGCACACAGTGGACCTACATAAACAAGTGGGTCTACAACAACTGCTTCAAATATGCACACAGTGGACCTACATAAACAACAAGTGTGTCTACAACAACTGCTTCAAATATGCACACAGTGGACCTACATAAACAACAAGTGTGTCTACAATAACTGCTTCAAATATGCACACAGTGGACCTACATAAACAAGTGGGTCTACAACAACTGCTTCAAATATGCCCAAACGCTGTTTGTGCCAAGGCCATTTTCCAAAACGAATATTTTCCCAAATGGGAAAGAGCCTAACTAGATAATTGCCTAAATGCATCAAGTTACCAAAAGCCATATGCGTAATTGGACCAAGTCCCAAGAATTGTATACATTTTTTTAATCAAGCAGAAATTATAAATAAACATTTATTTGTAATTTTAAAACTAACACAAGTGGCCAGCCTTTCCACACTACTCCCACCATTCCAGCATGCTGGTTTTATCCTAATAAGCTGTTAAGATAGCTCGTAGGTCAAGTTTTTGGATGCGATAAATAACCAAGTTAAAATAGATTTTACAAAGAAAGATAAGTAAGATATATTGTGTAAAAAGGATGGCTGCCTAGATAAAAAGTAACAGAAGCCATATAATTATTATTAATCTATATATATAAAAAGCAATGTATGTGTGTCTGTGTGTGTGTGTCTTTTATGCATCGCCATGAAACTAGTAGAAGTTGTTGAGAATATTCCTGGGGAGGTTTCTGTGAAAACAAATTCAAATTCAAAGGGGTGGCGCCCTACCAGGGCGCCATTTGTTTTTTCTCTATATATGGTATATAAAAATAAAAGTCAATTGCGGTTTCACACCGTTCATCCGATAGCCATCAAACTTTGGGGAATTGACTAGAACAATCCATGGAAGGGTTCTGCAAAAAATATTTTGTTATTTCGCAAGGGTGGCGCCCCGGGAGAGTTCGATTTTTCTCTATACAGGGTATATAAATAATAAAAGTCTATTGCAGTTTAACACCGTTCATCTGATCAATATCAAACTTAGGGGAGTTCATAAGAACATTACAGGGAAGGGTTCTGCAAAAAAATCTTTTTTTAATTTCGCAAGGGCGTAGCCCTGGGAGGGTGCAATTTTTCTCTATATACGGTATATAAAAATAAAAATCAGATGCGGCTTGAAACCTTTCATCCATGTGTCATGAAACTTTGGGGAGTAAAGGAGAATACTCCCGAGGTTTCTGTGAACAAAATAATGAAAATTTGATTTGTGTGGTGCCTGCGAGGGTGCGTTTTTTGTCAATACACAATTTGGCGCCCAGAGTTCCAGAGTGGCTATGTTAGAACGTGGCATCCGTTAATCATGCACCCTGCATAGCTGGTAAGGGGTACTACTGAAGTCAGCGTTAAAACTTCAACAGGCGCAACAGTCGGCGCCTTGTGGATTGCATGCCTGAAGCGCCCCGGGCTCCCCTGCGACCACTATGGCGCCTACGTTCATTAAAAAAAGTCTATAAAGACACGATGGGCTACAATAATCATTGACTATATCTACCCAGGCGCATCCCCTGGTGCCCCTGCAGGTTTCAATTTGGCACCCTGGGCTTTCCAGTGAGCGCAACGGCACCTACATTCGTTCTAAACAATGCGGTAGACAATGGATAAGATGGGCCGTTACAGTTGCTCACTAAAGTGAATCAGGCATGTTAGCCGGCACCCTGGTAGGGTGCGATCTGGCTGCAAACAAAAATTTCAGTTTTGGACCCCAAAGGCTCACTTGAGCTTATGAGGGCCCTGTAATACATTTTTTTTTTAATAATCCGGAAAATTAACCAAGGTTAGATTATTAACACTGGGTTGTTTCCTTTTGTCTGTAAAACATCCAAACAATTCCAAAGCCTACAATTCTCAAAATAATGAAAATATTTCTGTAAAAAGTTAAGTTTAGAAGGGCAACTTAAATCAAAAATAAAAGTCACACTTCTAAAAGTAACTTTGTAACGTGAAGAAATCCTTCTGTATAGTTTCGCCACTTTGCGAATGATGCAATTAGCATCTATTTTTAAACGATCGAATCAGAAATTGAGATCGAGCTTCTAATATACATCATTAGTAATGCTAACAAATTGCATCAGCCACACTCATGTTTATAACACGTCAAATATTCTTTTTTCTACGTGTTAAAGAAAAAATCCTGTTGATTTGTGTCACATAAGCAATTGACGCAATCTGCATCATTGTTTCCGGATGCTATTTGGCACTCTGGGTTATTCTGTGAGCACTATGGTGCCTATGTTAGTTGTAGCCAGGGGCCGTACGCGCGCCTCTGCGTTAGTGTAATCAGGGGCTCCCAAGAGCACCCCTCTACGTCCCTGACACATGGGCAGTCACCAAAGTGTGTTCTACCTCATTATTTTGGTGAGTGATTAATGTAAGGTTTTCATGTGGTAGTGTTGGTAGTGTAGGTAAACTCGTGTCCTTATATTTATGATCAAAGCGTAGGCATTGTTTACATTTAAATAACTAATTTTTAGAAAACAAGGTCATGTGTCTTAGAACATAAGATTGGTAACGCATTGATGAAACCCTTCTTATATATTTCTTCAGACTTTCTTATATGCCGCGGGGACGGGTATGCTAGTTTACTATAACAATAATTGAAAAGCTAATTGACTAGCAACAACTAAAAATCCTATTGTAACTTTAATAATGAAGTTAATTGTCTACTAAATTGAAGAGACTTTCAAGATAGGATCATTTTACATACCTTTTTCCCTAACTGTTTGCTTCTTGGCTTCAGGAATAAGGAAACAATGAACAAGATCTGCAACTATTTCCTCAGATTCTAGTTTATCTCGACTATAAAAAAAAAAACATACTTATCACACCAAATTATTGTTAATTGCTTATAAGGCTTTAAAATATGAATTATACTTAGAGGCATAATGACACATTCCAGCACCAGAGGTGACTATCAATTTCTGCCCCCTCCCACTTACCTAAATAGAGTTATTCATGTTTGCAAAAAAGCACCCCTTCCCACCAATTGGAAACTAAGGGGCACTTTTTATCAGGCACTGTCACTTGACAGTTTTTTGTTTTTGAGTCACACAATTAAATAAGTCAGTAAAGCCAAGTAGTTTTATATTTTTTAACTTCAACTGTGTAATAAAGTAACACTTCTCAGAATGAGCTTATTTTTTTTTCTAGCCCTTCAACACAGGGACACAAATACTATGCCATCAGACATTACAATGTGGGACGCCCAGGCCAGTTAGGGGATCCAAAAAATTTTAAAATACTTAATTTTTCCATTCTTAAACAATTATGTGGCCTGTACCTTGATAGTAGCTTTGTAAAAAAATAATTTAAAAATGAAAGATAGGCAAACATTCAAACCACTTCCATGACTATGGCTCTTCTTTAAATAGTCTATTAGGAGCTCCTTTAAATAGTTTTGTACTAAGCAAAGTAAAAATTTAGCCCCATTTAGCAAAACAGGCCCAAAATATTTGGAGGGGGAGGGGCTTTTTTCTTGTTCTACCACTGCTTTGACACCATTCTAGGGTAAGCACCCTTTGCTGCCATACCAACTGATAGTTTGTTTTTTTAAATAAACTTGCAAATCAAAATAATTCAATGTAAAATATTTGTTGAAATAAAATTTAAGGGGATATGCTATGTTTTTTTCTATTTTTTACAGTTTAAGATCTAAAACCTTTTGAATACTTTAATCATATTTGGCATATAAAAGTAAGTATTAAACAGCAAAAAAAAGGGTCGAAAACAATTTTGGTTGTCATGGAAACCAAAAAACCTCCGCCATTTTGAATTTTTCGGTACTTTTAAAAATGCTAAGGCTTTTTTATTTATGCATCTATAGCAATCAAATTTAAACTGCTTATATTTCAGCATATATTAAAACTTTTGTCACGACAACTTTTTGAAATAATTACCAGTAAGAATTTTACAAGGTCTAAAAAATCGTACCCTTTTTAGAATTCAAAAGTTTCAAAATGTGCATATTAATTACCAAATACTTTTTTTCTATGAAAGCAATCACAATTCCCTCGTGACAAAAGTTGTATTTTCGCATCAAGAACATTTACTGAAAATATGGTTGGCATTGTTTAATAAATAAAAAAGTAGTAGGCTTTTTAGTGTTAAAAACCAGCGAACTGAGAAAAACAGCCAAAAGCAACGAAAACTAGGTCAGGAAAGTACCATATCTGTGTAAACTGCAAAGCCGATTGTAAGCTTTGGGTGTTTCCGAGATGTAGGAAATTAAGTTTATTAAATACATGAAAAATCCAGCTTTCCAATGATGTCAAATACAATATAATGACGGATATAAAACTTTTCATAGAGAGCTTGTAAGATTGGGAAAAAGTGATTATTTTTTAATTAATAGGGTCATAAAAATCATAATTCAAACACATAAAATATTTTTTTCTTTTTAAAGTTATTATTTTCTATATACAAAAATGGACAAAGTATCCAAAAGTGCAAGAAACCCATCATGACGAAAAACAAAAAAAATTATGATTTTTTTCCGCGCATATCCCCTTAAATGCAAGAAATTGAATTCATATCAGGTATTAACATCAGAAATCTGTCTGGCTTTTTGTGAGGACGTGTGACAGAGGGGAGGGGGGGAGGTAAAAATCGTCAAAAAAAGCGTGACGTCATTTATGGACGACCCCTGATAGAACAAAACTTCCCACAATAAAAAAAATCCCAGACAAAATAGCTACAGGAAAAAATATCTCAAACAAAATATGTTGAGATAAATGTTATGAATTAAAGAAGCAATGAATTTTCCCGATGCTACAATATAATATTATAATCTTACTACTTTTGTCATTTTCAGTAATGATATAATAAATAATATTAACCATAAAAAATTAATTTGATAGTACACGTAAGTTAGTAAAAATATTAAGAAAAGTTGAAATTATACACATTGCTCCATGAGAAATATGTTCTAAATGAAAAAAATTTAAATAACGATTGACAACTGGAACATTTGAAGTAAACAGAGCAATGAGGTTACTCCCTACTGTTGAGGATTGAAGCTATTTATATAATTTCTATGTGAAAAACTTTTGCAGAAGTGGACTCGGAAGAATGCTAAACAAGAGAGACAATTATTTACCAAAGAAGATTAATGAACTCAAAATCAAAGGGACTCTGGGCCACCTTATTACTGTCAAACTGACAAAATGCTTTTAACGTAATGGTCAGTGTTAGCTACATGCTAGTTATAGAGCAGTATAGGCTATTCATGAATAAGTTCCAGAAATCTCAAGGTTACTTATCACGCAGTTCTAACTTTAGAATTTCTCACATTTACTAGCAATATACCAAGATTAATTTTCTTATCTGACATGGTATCTCTGTACACCCCAAAAAGGACAGTCTCCTAGCAACTAAACACTTCTGCAATGTGTACCCACATCCCTCTATTGACACTAACACCATACTTAGGTTAACTGTATTGGTTATCAGCCTCAACTCATTTAAGTTTGATGAGCAATTCTTTAAATAAGTGGAGTGGCTAAGGGAACTAACATGGTTGTCTTTTCATGGGTTATTTGGACGGTCAAATCCAGATATAGTACACTGGCAGAATTCCATGTTTTTACCGGTGATACATAAATGATGGGTTAGGCATCAAGTCTGCAACAATTACCACCCCTGCCATTAAATTTACCAACAATATTTCTAGCAGTTGTTAACTTCCTGGACAGGACAATATCATTTAATGCCAC
>NW_026731918.1:227500-265000 GCF_028476545.2 Physella acuta | reverse complement strand
ATTTATGATATCAGTATACACAAATACAAGAAAATTAAACAGAAACTATAGCCTTAATATGGTAATGTTGTCGTAAAATTTTCTAAACAAAAATAAAGTAATAATTCATTTGAAAAAAATTGGTTAATGAAAGAAGAGATATAAAAATTTTAACAATGAAAATTATTTTTTTCAATACAACCTCAGACTCAAGACGAATGCTCCTCATTGCCTGTGTTATATTTATATTATTTGGTTAATAGAAAACAGTAAAAAAAAAAGTCAAACAGAAAACAGTTAACATTTTGATAAGTTAGTTTACCCTTAAGCAGTACATTAGAAAACTAGGTTCAAAATTTTGTTAATGTATAAATAAAGAAATTAAAAAATAGAATGAAATAGAAAACTTAAATTTAACTTTAGGAATTAAAAAATTCATTGACATAATAATTCAACTAAAAAAACATTATGAAACAAATTTTTTAATTAGCCTTCATACTTCCTCTATTTTTCTACTTTTTATGTGAATATTCTTAACTTTCTCTCCTACTTCAATTAAGGTATTCAGGAAACACGACCCTACCCCACCCAACAATCAATCCTTAAAACATTATATGGAGCATGCAATGAGACTGCAATGAGACCAGATGCAGAGGCGTAGCGAGGGGGGGGGGGGGGGGAGACAGCACCTGGTGACACCATTTAGGGGGGCGGTGACACAAAGGCAAAAAATAGCAAAACATATATAAAAAAATAATAATTCCACTTAATTAAGTGATTAATAAGAGTGTTAAATAGTTTGTTAAGAACAAAGTTGACAAATCCCTACAGGGGAGGGGGGGGGGTGACACCATGACGTAAACCTGCTAGTGATGGAGCAAAAATACTGCATCAAACTGTATTTATAACCCGTCGTTAGATGAAAATCGTTAGTATTATATCATACATATATATATATATATATATATATATAAATATATATATATATATATATATATATATATATATATACCTGACCTCGCAACGCCACTGACCATATGGTAAACTACACTAGTGTTAAACTTTACATGTATAATGAAATTAAAAGTATTACTTCATAGGCCTCTGCAAGCTCTTTTTCTTTTTTGAATTTTCTTTTAATAAACCCAGTTTTAGTGACAGTAACAGGTCGGGGTGCTTTAACTCTAGGATTCATCACAAAATCTGGTAATGATGCTTCAAGTTCAAGAAGTCCCTAATGACAATAAAAAATAATAATAATAATTTTAGCTTGTATTTTAAGCATGTTATTTCAAACATTAAACATCTAACAGCAAACCAATAAAAAATATCTTTTATTAGCAATTATTTATTTACTAAATATATTAATTTATTTTCTTTCCAACCTGGTATGTTGATAAATGTCTAGATTTTACAAGATATTGTTCAGATCCATGGTCTAAAAACACCCCAATTCTTGTCAATGGTGCATAGGTCTGGGATCCAGGATCTGCATATTCTTGTATAATAGCACTTCTACAGAAACTTGTTTCCACTCGTAATCTTTTTTCAGTTAACTTTCTTAATGCTGTAATAGTTTATATTTCTGTACGTTTTTATTCATTATATGTTGATCTATGCATTATATATATTTATTCTCTATGTACATATATATCTTTGTGTGTGTTTTGTAGTTTGTTATTTCATGCATTTTTTTACTTATTTTTCTAAATTAAATAATTAAAAAAACATACCTTTGATGTGCTCATTTCTAATTTTTTTAATCTTAGCCTCCTTGCTTTTTTGTTTAACTGCCCTAAAAATTTAAAAAATCTAGATGAATGAACAACAATAGTGGGTAAGCCTATTCTTATTTATACTAATTTATACAAAGATTTATATTATAATTTATAAACTTGAGAACAATTGATTAGCAACACATAAACAGTGTAAAATGTTTTAATAATTCTTAAACTAAATAAAAAATTTGTTTTGAAAATGCATGCAAAGGGAGGTTAAGTAAATATTTTTCAAGCACAAAAAATACTGTGATTGTTGATCCACCTACTTACTCTATTTAAGGCTAAATAACAATTTCATTCTATAATATTACTAAGTACTACTGACCCTTCCACATTAGAAAAATGTCTTAAGTAAATCATGATAAGTGAGATAAAAATTTTTACTAAACCTTGATTAAAAAATTGCAAAGCCTTATTTTATGCTTAAAAGAAAGAATTTAAAATTTTTGCATGACAAAGGAATAAAGAAATCAATGACATTGTCTTTGTTCGATACAAAGCCCCCTCCTATATAAAAATCAACATATATATATAATATAAACCACCCCACCAACTTAAAAAAATAATGTAGCTTAACCCTTTGAGCCCGGGCCTCACATTTTCTGAGCTCCCAGGACCAAACCAATTTTCACTTATCTGCTTCTAACTTTGCCTATAACTTTTGAACTGTTTGAGATAATCAAGCCACATTTGATATCAAGGCTCAGTATCAAACAACAATTCAGCAAAATTTGGAAATTCTTTGTTTTTTTACAAATCCAAAATGGCGGATGGCCGCCATCTTGGATTTCTCCAACAGCCTACAACTTTTGAATGGTTTGAGATAGTCAATCCAAATTAGGTATCCAGGCTCAGGATCAAACAAGAATGCAGGAAGATTCGGAAATTCTTTATTTTTTTACAATGTATGAACATAACAATGTATATAAAACAAACACAGTCTATGGCTGTGGCTCAGTATTTTGTTTCAGTGGCATTGCTTCAAAAAAAAAAAAACATTATTTGTACAACAAAAGTTTGCACTAATAAAATATTTATATACTGATAATTATTTTATATACTTACAAAACATAATGACAAAACTAGAGTAACTAACCTATTTACTGTTATTATAATAATAATTATAACCGAATAATAAAATTAAAATAATATAAAATAACCGATATTTTTTGTTGACAATCTATTTTTAGAATCATAACCCCAAGCTAAAAAGACATGTGCGCTGTTTTATTCAGTAAGCCGCTAATCATATTTAATAAGACGGTATACCAGCCCCTAGGACTATTATGCTAGATCATCGTGCAGGAAAACCAGCTTTTCGAACATATATGTTTAACCCTCTTGAGACGATCGGGCCGATTTATCGGCCGCCTGTTTCATAGCGAAAAAGACGAGCGGCCGATCCATCGGCCGGGTGTCAGCTGTGATAGTAGAAGCCACACAATTGGCTAACTAATACCATATCAGCCAATCAGATTGCTTTTTACTATTTATTACTATTTTTTTATTGAATAGATGTTTGTGTGTGTTTAGAATAATTTACATTAGCAATAGAGAGAAAAAAAAACTGTTTTATATAATTTATTGTAATTTAGTTTAGTCATATTTTTCTGGGCATAAATTATGCAAATCAAGAAGCTTGCTTATATATATGTTGAGATTTTTATTTCATTTATAAAAATCATATTAGCTCATTCACCTGCTCTCCAAAAAAGCTACGTCTGAAGAGGGTTAATTTTGAAACCGGTTTTCCGGCTTGTCGGGCTCAAAGGGTTAAAATTAAAACTGAAGTAGCAACCAAAATTTCTAAAATATTAAATGGAACGGGCCTATAGTTATTTTATTTTGTAGATGTTTATAATAATAGTGCCTTTTTAAACTTTTTATAAAATAAAATACAGATTTTTTATGCTTAATTATTTTATTTAGAAAATTATTATACCAAAGTTTATCAAGTCTCTTGATATTTAATTCCTGGTGGTTATCTTCTCTTTGCTTCAAAAGTTGTTTTAAAACTTCCAGTCTTGCCTCCTGAAGCCTGAAAAATGTTTCAGTGGGAGGTTTTAAAATTTGTATAAGTTGGTAATGGGAACTTTGGACTTGACAAACAAAAACCTCTAATTGGGCAACAAAATTAAATTGGTATAGATAGAATGTTTAAGTGCTATTGTATAAAAAAATCCTGATTTTTAATACAAATAGTAAATTGAAAGTGCAACTAACTTTTCTATTTCATGCTCTCTTAATGCCCACTCTTTCCTTTCCATTTCATCCATCATTTTCCTCCTTTTTTCAAGGGAGGCAGTATCACTAAGTGGAGGAAGATTTGCTTCCCAAGCTCTTTTAGCTCTAGCACGTTCAATCATTTCAACTTCAGCCAAGCCTGCAGGTAAGCCACGACCTACAGACACAGTTTTAGGTAAATATTATTAGTAGAAAACATTTTTTGAAAAGGCATGCATGCACATTTAAATTAATAGTAATACACTTGATGAAGAACAAGTTTTCTATTTGACTAAATAAGTTACTCTAGGCCTAATATCACTTTAAAAATGTTTATTAAGGTGTCAGAGATTTTTTTTTAAAATGCAGTTTATCTAAAAGTTACAAAAAGTATTTTAGTATAGCAGTTATTGATACTAAAAAAAATACCAAATGACAAAGTTGCAAGAGTGAGAAGCTCAGGTGCTTCTCCTGGACGAACAACATATTCAGGGGTGTAGGGATCTGTCTGAATCTCTTGATCTCTATAGTCAGTTTGTGTTTCTATAGTCTTGGTTGCTGGCGTTTGTAAACGTTTGGCTATAACATTCTCTGGTCCACTTAAGGGATCTTGTCTAAAAAAAGTATAATGTAATAAATATTATTAATTTATAAAGTCTTATACACAATTTAAAACCTATGCCAAAATCTAGGTATACACATGTTCCTTTATACTTAAACCAAAATCCAAACTGAAAATAAAATCAGAACATAATATAAACTGATCCAAAGCTTAAACTAAACTCCTATGCCAACATCTAAATCTCCTATAATACCTATATCATAAACTAATTCTTGACTTAGATCTACACAACAAAACAAATTAAATTAAAACTTAACGTATGCAAAAACATAAAAAGAATATAGACCTAAAAAGAATATAGACTTAAACAAGAAACATTTTAAAAAATAATGTAACAGTAACATAAAATCTAAAACTATTTACAAAAATTAAACCCAAACTACATAAAACCTTACTTTAAAACCTATATTTATACTTATGTCTAGCTTCTAAGCTGCCAGCTAAAACTTAATTCAAAACTATGAGGGATCAACACACCTCATATTATACATTTGTAGAACCACCAAGCTCTTCCACAAATGATAAAATGCCAACCCCTAATTATTTTTCTATGTTGGGTTTAAAGTCAAACCATGATTTGGATTAAGTTAATATTTAATAACCTTTGTTATATAGCTGACCAAAGTTAACTTAAAGCACAAAAATAAATAAAGTTAGGTAGTGCTTTGTAAAGCTAACATTTTTTTTTATATTTGTTTTTTGTTAATATTGTTTTTTTTTAAATTTCAGTTTTGTTCAAGCTACATTTTTTTTTTATTTTACAGGTTCATGAGTTGCATGTTAAAGGCAAGTTCAATACCAAATGCCTAAAATATACTAAGTATGAGCTGTAGCTATATTTAAGGTAGTGGTTCAGTTAGAGTTACTCTAGGTCTCAGATGTTGGAGATTTATTAAACCTAATGACGGCCTTAAACTTTATGCATCCATATTTAAAGAGACTTGGAAATTATATATTGTCCCCACAACCCAAGTAGTGCTAGGTATTTGCTGCTAGTTTAACTATATCTTAGACTGACCTTGCTGTAGACAGCAAAACTTCAGGAGGGACCTGCTGTAAGAATGGTATGATTGGCCTATAAAAATGAAAAGGATACACTTAAGCCTTACAATATATTCCCACAGTTGTTAAAATTTTGCTCTTCCATTATTAGATGCACTGATTAAAATTTTGCTAACATCAAACAAGGCAAAATATTTTACAAGACAACAACCTTGACAAAAACCCAATGCTGATGGTGCAAAAAATACTATCAATATATCATCATATTTTCCCATGCATGCCCAAAACACATGTCGCAGAAGAAGTAGAGCTCATCAGTTTCAATGACAGGAGGATAGTGCGGTCATCACTATGCCCAGCCACCATTGTTTCCCTATCATGAGTCAGGTACCCATCTCAACTGGGTAGACTAAAGGATGTTCTACATACTCAAGCCCAGGATCAAAACTCAACTTTCAGGTTAGCAGACATGAGCATTACCTTGAGCCCACACCACCACATAGTTTCAATACATATACACAAATACAGGCCTATAATCGATCAAATAAAGCAGTCAGACCTCTTTAAATATAAGAAGCGATTTCTGCCTGTAACATCAGCACTATCCATTTCTTGTCCAGAGACTTTTATTGAGGAATCATTTTTAAATCTGGAAGAATACACAAGCGTTTTGCATCATCAATTGAATAATTGTATATTGCTATAAGCACCTCAGTGCCTAAATTCTTTTCCTAGCAGGTAAAAAATTTTTTTTTTTAATTTTCTGCCATCATACTTACACCGAATTCAAGATACATAGTTATTTTTTCCATTGAACTTATGTTTATGCTAATTAGGGTATGTCACTAATCTACAGCATATAGACATGCAAGGAGATGAAGACTCACTTATAAAATTAATGAAAACTACAGTTTTTGTTGTTCATGCAATTTTTATAAGAGTTACAAAACTCTGCTGCACCTGTCACTGTATAACGTTTATAAATGGGTACTTTGAAGCACTGCTGTCATGGTTCTACAACTTTTAAGTAACACAGAACATGTGAAAGGACTTCCTCAATTTGTATTGCCCTGGTTACTTTATTTTCTTGAAATCCTATTTACAGTCATCTAATAAGAACTCATATTTCTCCTTTAACATATATTTGCTATACACACAAAGCACATGAACAAATACTGTTCTAAATGACAGAGGTCTGGTGTTGTATATTCTTCCATGCTTAATGCAGTTGTTTTAGGTACTCATAGCCACGGTTGTGGGTATCAAATGCGGCTGATGCTGTTGGTACTCCATAGTCCTGCTGTAGTATGCGGATGATACTGCTATGGTTACTCAATGAAACTGCTAAAAGTACTCAGTGCATTGATGTGGGTACTCTGTGCCCATGCTGTGTGTACTCAATGCTAATGCTGATAGCACTACATGCTACTGATGTGATAATGCTAATGCTGATAGCAATACATGCTACTGATGTGATAATGCTAATGCTGATAGCAATACATGCTACTGATGTGATAATGCTAATGCTGATAGCAATACATGCTACTGATGTGATAATGCTAATGCTGATAGCAATACATGCTACTGATGTGATAATGCTAATGCTGATAGCAATACATGCTACTGATGTGATAATGCTAATGCTGATAGCAGTACATGCTACTGATGTGATAATGCTAATGCTGATAGCAATACATGCTACTGATGTGATAATGCTAATGCTGATAGCAGTACATGCTACTGATGTGATAATGCTAATGCTGATAGCAATACATGCTACTGATGTGATAATGCTAATGCTGATACGATAGCAATACATGCTACTGATGTGATAATGCTAATGCTGATAGCAATACATGCTACTGATGTGATAATGCTAATGCTGATAGCAATACATGCTACTGATGTGATAATGCTAATGCTGATAGCAATACATGCTACTGATGTGATAATGCTAATGCTGATAGCAATACATGCTACTGATGTGATAATGCTAATGCTGATAGCAATACATGCTACTGATGTGATAATGCTAATGCTGATAGCAATACATGCTACTGATGTGATAATGCTATAGTTACTCAGTGCCAAGGTCAAGTAAACTCACTGAAACTGCAGTGGGTAGGCTACTCAATACCACTGCTGATGGTACTCAGTAGCACTGCTGTATGTAACCAGTACGATTCTTGTGTTATTATTGTACTGTATATCCTACCCTTATTTATAATCATACTTCAAGAAATCACACCTTTATGAGGCATCCAATTCATGTCTTCATTGTTCTCATGTGTGATATATACTATTTATAGATTTACAGGAATGAATAATAAAGTCATAAGTATCTTTTGTTGTTAAAACAGATCATCCATTTAGTAAAAATAATTGATGCAAGTAGGCCAAATTCATGAAGAAAAAAATGTTCAATGTGCATATGTCAAGAGAGTGTGACCTCATAAATTTCACAGATACTATATACCCAACATACGACACATGGCATCAGTTGGATAAATGTGCCTATGCACAAGGTAAAAAAAAATGGTATTAATGTTATTAGAGTTAAGGGGTTAGTACAATTTTTAATATGTACGTACGTGGCATATCTGATCATAGAGTCTCCGTGACCTTTCCATTCTCTTGTAATAAATTTAGGTACTGGATCAGTTACATCAAGGTGTACTTGAAATCTAGGATGATGTCGTAGTTCTGAGAACATTGTTTTAAAAACAGGAACCTGCTTCTATAATTTAAAAAAGAAATTTGTATATATATATATATATATATATATATATATATATATATATATATATATATATATATATATATATATATATATATGTATATATATGTATATATATATATATATATATGTATATATATATATATATATATATATGTATATATATATATATATATATATATATATATATATATATATATATATATATATATGTATATATATGTATATATATACATATATGTACATATATGTATATATATATATATATATGTATATATATATATATATGTATATATATATATATATATATGTATATATATATATATATATGTATATATATATATATATATGTATATATATATATATATATATATATATATATATATATATATATATATATATATATATATATATATATATATATATATATATATATATATGTATATATATATATGTATATATATATATATATATATATGTATATATATATATATATATATATATGTATATATATATATGTATATATATATATATATGTATATATATATATATATATATATGTATATATGTATATATATATATATATATATATATATATATGTATATATATATATATATATATATATATATATATATATATATATATATATATATATATATAGCAATGCATAAAGCTCTCCTCAAAGCAACAACACATACACTTTTACTAGATTTTAAAATTTAATTTCACCTCTTCTGGTGAGCAACAGCACCATGTGATACAATTAAAAGATCCTAAAATAAATTATCAGAATAGTATCTTGTATATAGCTTTTTACATCATCATAGTAAACCAGGGGTCTCCAAACTACGGCCCGCAGGCCGGATGCGGCCCGCGAGGTCCTCTCATCCGGCCTGCAGAGATCTATTTGTCCAAGGAAAAAAATGTTTGTTGGTGGTGGCTGAGGAACTTTGCCCAGAAAATTCATAACAATTGGAAAATGTAGCTTTGGGTGCAACTACTGTGTTGCAGACATTGATGAAAACTCAAATAGCGAAAAATGCAAGCAAGTTTCGCAAATTTTTCAATTGCAATGGATGAGTCTCTGGACAGCGGTTCCACCTCTCAACTGCTTGTGTTTATTAGAGGTGTGGATGAAGACATAAACATAACACAAGAGCTGGCTTTTATGACATTGTTACCAGAGAGGATATATTCAATGAGTTAAAAAAAAACATTTGCTGATTATAACTTGGACTGGAATAACCTCAATTACCTGACTGTTAATGGAGGAAGAACATTAGTGGCATAAAGAAAGGCTTGGTTGGACAAGCGGAGCAGATGTGTAATGAAAAATACATTCTACAACCAATGTTCCTGCACAGCATTATTCACCAGCAATATTTGTGTGCTTAATATGTGGACATACTTCTTCTTCTTCTTCATTCTTAATTGAGAATATGGTGGAGGGTTCAGACAACAAGTCCAACTTTGTGAACAAACCGGACTGTGGTCTCCAGTTTGGCAGGTGCCCCATATAATTTTTCCCTGAGTGGGGTGGGCAGGGGCCAGTGTCTGACTCGTACCTGGCTATACAAAGAACATTCCTGAAGGACATGCTCCGTATTGTAGTGAATCCTTTGGGCTCAACCATATATAGTTCAAAGACATGTTAAAAGATACAAACACAGAATCGCAAGATCTACCAGTAAGATGACTAGGTTGTGAGAAAGTTCTGAGCAGGGTATTTAAGTTAAGAAAGGAAATAGGTGACCTGGAAAATAAAGCAAGCCGCTGCCATTAATGTCTGATGGAAAGTATAGAAATTGGCCTCTGCTGCAAACATAACACGCCATTTAAATTTTCTGAAACTAAAACTACAAGAGAGGGAAAACTAGTTCTGATCTATACACCCACCTAAAGGCCTTCAGATCCAAACTTGTCATGTTTTTGGAACAAGTACAGGCCAACAACTGGACGCACTTTCAACAGTGCATGGTCTTCATAGCTGAAGCAACAGCTGTCTCCCAGGTCATTTGCATGCAAGATCATCAAAGACCTCCAGCTGCAGTTTTAGTAGCGGTTTTCTGACTTGGATTCAAAGGCAGAAGAAGTGAGACTGTTTCAAAACCCAATTTAAGCTAATGTGGCCAGTTGCCCAGATGAACTGCAGTTGGAGGTCATTGAATTGCAAGCAAATGACCTCCTTAGAAACTAGTTCATAGAAGGAAGGGTGGGTTTTTTAAACGTTTTTGACCAAGGAAGACTTTCCTAAAACTTTTGCATCCAAGTACCTTTCAAATTTCGGAACAACATACCTGTGTGAACGTACATTTTCAAGAATGAAATACGTGAAGAACAATTTGAGAACAAACTTGGACCTGGAGTGTGTTGTCGGCCCCCGAAAGTGTTTCAGACTTTTTTCTCCGGGGGGAGGGGGTGGACGACGACACTTGAAATTTGTATATATTTCTACATAAATTAAATTTCGTGGGGGAGGGGGGGGAGGAGGAGATTCTTCAGGGGGGGGGGGGGGGGCTATACCTCCCAGAAGAGATGCCTGGAAAAAACTCTGGCCCCCGAACTGATATTTTATAGTTAATGCGGCCCTCAGGCTCAAAAGTTTGGAGACCCCTGTAGTAAACAATTGCAAGGCCTAACAATAAAAATAAATATAATCAAGTGTATTATAACATTGCCCACACACAGAACAGAATATAATTCCACTTGAAAAATAAAAGCCATCAGTATCCTTAAGTATCAGATCACTGATAATATAAAAACTTAAAGTCTTTTTAAAAAAAATTAAACCTAAATTTTTACTGAAATGTGATTGTTTTAGGATTGGGATATTACCCACCCCCTCCTGTCAATTCTAACCATACTAGGCATACTGCCTAGCTTTGCTTAGGTTTTCAAAATCATTGAGAAATTGAATGATTAATTAATAGGTGATTGGCTGTTATGTTAAATGCTTAGGGCCTTAATTTATACAGTGGAGTAATTTTTTCTCACTAAAATATTGATGGAATAATCGCAAACTTACTACTCGCAAGGTTATTAGAACTGAAAGGGCTTTCTTAATAGTATCAATCAAATATTATATTAAATTACTTTTGCAATTAATTTTTACAATTTCAGTACAATAAAAAACTTAATTTATATCAAAATATCTATTTAAAACAATGCTATACTTTATGATTTTTTTTTTAAAGAGTATACAAAATATTTAAAAAAATATTACATTAAAAAGTTACCTCCCCTGTTCATAGGCAAAATGACCAAATCTCTTATAATGAGAATATAACTCGCGGTCATTTTTAGCCCTCTTCGAGGGCTTTGAGTCTGACCAACAGTTTTTCATACGGCCTAGTCATCTATAGAGGTGTATGCAAAAAATTAGCCAGATATACAAAGAGTAAGTACCCTAAAATCTTTGTTAAAATTACCCTCTGTCTTTCCCATAAAATACAAAGATTATATAGGGAAATACGACTGTTCGGTTTTGACCCATTTCCCGATTTTTCCCTGAAGTTTTTTGTGACACCCCAAGGCGTTCTCCTACCACAAAATTTCAAGGGGGGTCGTCTGAGGAAATTTTTTTTCGTAATGGAGCTCATATAAAAAGAATTTCACTCGCGGTCACTTTTAAGCCCAGGTCGAGGGCTTTAAGTCAAACAGACAGGTTTGTCCTACGGCCAAGCCATTTACCTATAAGCATGCCAAAAATTAGCCAGATGTAAAGAGGGTAAGTGCCATAAAAATCCGTTTTCAAATTACCCTCTGTTTCTCCCATAAAATACAAAGATTATTTAGGGAAATACGACTGGTCAGTTTTGACCCCTTTACGAAGTTTTCCCAGATATGCAGAGTTTTTTGTGACACCCCAAGGCATTCTCCTACCACCTCACAAAATTTCAAGGGGGGTCGTCGGAGGAAAAAAATTTCGTAATAGAGCTCATATAAAGAGAATTTCACTCGCGGTCACTTTTTAGCCCTCGTCGAGGGCTTTGAGTCAAAGCGACAGTTTTCCCTAAAGGTCAAGCCATTTACCTAAGAGTATGCAAAAAATTAGCCAGATATACTGAGTTTAAGTACCCTAAAATCAGCGTTGAAATGACCCTCTGTTTTTCCCATAAAATACAAAGATTATATAGGGAAATACAACTGGTCAGTTTTGACCCCTTTACAAAGTTTTCCCAGACATGCCGAGTTTTTTGTGACACCCCAAGGCGTTCTCCTACTACCTCACAAAATATCAAGGGGGGTTGTCGGAGGAAATTTTTTTTCGTAATAGAGCTCATATAAAGAGAATTTCACTCGCGGTCACTTTTTAGCCCTCGTCGAGGGCTTTGAGTCAAACCGACAGTTTTTCCTAAATGTCAAGCCATTGACCCAAGAGTATGCAAAAAATTAGCCAGATATACTGAGTTTAAGTACCCTAAAGTCTGCGTTGAAATGACCCTCTGTTTTTCCCATAAAATACAAAGATTATATAGGGAAATACAACTGGTCATTTTTGACCCCTTTACGAAGTTTTCCCAGATATGCCGAGTTTTTTGTGACACCCCAAGGCGTTCTCCTACCACCTCACAAAATTTTGTCGTCGGAATTTTTTTTTCGTAATATAGCCCATATAAGGCGCCAGTCAGTCGAGGTCAGTTTTGACCCCCTCTCCGTAGACTTTTCGGCGAACCGTCACCGGCCCTCGTGCTCTATTGCCCCGAGGTACCATCGTGCCAAATTTGACGCGCCTGCTTTATATATATAGATGTAATTTTACCCCACTACAGAATACATATTAAACTAATACCTATACCTACTTGTCTTTTCCCATATCCATCTCCCAAATATCCCAAATATCTGGCCCTCTTACTAACCAAAATAATGTTATTATCTTTTACCTTCACTCTATCACTATTCTTTATCATACCCTATCCTTACCCCTTACCATCACCAATACCATTACCTTTATTACCGTTATTTCTACTACTACTACCACCACAATGACCACAAAAATGAAAAGGACCATGAACATGGCCAAGGCTGTTACCAGTGACCATGACCCTTATACTTACCCTTAAACGTACCATTACCAATACCCTAATACCCAGTTTTTTGGGTTCGGGTGAGGTCCTGGGAGGTAAGGTAGTTGACAGGGGGTAATTGATCTGGTCATGATAATGTTGGAAAAATGATCGGGGGTATTGACTGGAGGGGAGTAATGCCATGCTCAAGGTTTTAACCATCTACAACCCATTGTGTTGCATTATGTAACATCTCATCAGGCCACAACACCTATAAATAATTGCTTGGTGTTGCAACCCCACTCCCCTCACACACAATAATGTAGCAGAAATTGCATCATTTTAAAGAGTGATGTTATAATGTTTTAGCCTTATATATTTTGCAATAAAAATAAATTACAATATAGTTTTTATTCTATTCTAAATAGCAGGAGTTCAGCTAATTAAAAACAATGTCAAAAAAATTCATAAAAAACGTTTTAATAACAAGCTTTTATGTACTTATGCACTAAAAAGTAGAAAATAAATTATACACTACTATTTTAATTACTATAAAGAAAAGCGTGGGTCACTTTAGTACTTTACTACCTATTGGATACCTTTACTAATATTTGAGAAGAGACCCACGCTTTTCTTTATAGTAATTTAAATAGTAGTGTATAATTTATTTTCTACTTTTTAGTGCATAAGTACATAAAATCTTGTTATTAAAACGTTTTTTATGAATTTTTTTTCAGTACTTTACATGTTTTATTCACAATAGAGTTACATGACTAAAAACCATTGCGCCTATTGAACGTGATGGCGCGCCTACTGAACTTGATGGCGCAGCTATGGAACGTGATGACGCGTGTGGTGCGGTCGGCATAGACATGCCTATTGATTCGGTCCAAATTTTAATTAATTAATAAAAAATTAATTAGGCATCCAATTAAGTCAAATTTAGTTTCAGATTGCATTGTCTTCATGTCTTGACCCACGTGCCAACTGTGAATCGTATCGGTCAAGTAGAACTGTCCGAATTTTCACTCCTGCGTTTCTATCTAGACTGACGACAGACAGAATGACGAGGAAGTGAGTTAAATAAAAGCTTGTAAAAAAGCATTGCTATATACCACACTATACAATAAGCTTTGATATTTTTTATTTTATTTTATTAAACAACTACTTGTAAGTTTTACAAATATTAATTATTCCAATCTATTTATCCGTTAATGACCTTTAGTCAAAACAATTAGCATTTCTCTTTATCCACGTTTTCGCAAGGACTCTTTGTACTAAATAACCTCTTAAAAATTCAATAGCAGTTTTAAAAATAAACTTTGCAATGCCCTATTTAAAAGTGACTAACCCATGTGACACAGAAAACACACCATTTGTGCAAATGCATTGTTTGCAAGCAACTGCTTGTTTACATCTGCTCTGAAGCAAATATTAATTATTAATCATTATTTATTACTCATTGCAACAGTTTAAAAACCTTTTAGTGTTCATTTTAAAGAAGTTTTTCTTTTATCAAATCCAAGTGCTTTCTTTGTTTGCTTTTGTGTGTATGTAAAGAACAAATGGAAAATAAACATCCAAATCATAGACCCAGTTATGTCCCTTTAATAGTTAACCAAGAGCTTCACAACATCTTAACATTACATTTTTGAGAATCTCGTATTTGTCCAGGTGTCTACGCCACCAGAGCTATCTCCTAACAAAATATCAAATTTGTGTTGCATCTGCAAATTGTGGATTTAATTCTAGCCCTTGAAATAAAAACATTTTGGGTCCCATCAAAATGGGCTCCCGTCATACTGACTTGAGACATATAGGTTCCTGATAATATGGCTCCCGATATATTGGCTCCCCAGAAATAGAATTCCAACATAGTATAAATATATTCACACCCTATATATATATATATATATATATATATATATATATATATATATATATATATATATATATATATATATATATATATATATATATATATATATATATATATATATATATATATATATATACACACAAACACACACAGAAGTAAGTGGACCAGTACAATACTAACAGGTATTCTTCCAGGTTTAAAAAAATTCTTGTTTCATAAGTGACATGTATAATTACAGCTTTTTATTACATCTTTATTGCTTACTGCCATAAAAGGTATAAATCGTAAGAAAGCTCTGACTTACAATTCGGTTTGTGCTTGTATGAGCTTGAAAAGTGACTCTTCCATGGTCATGTGCAGAAGATAAGATGTAATTATTATCTGAAATAATTTAGTATACCACTATATTTTCAACTTTAAACTTTTATGAATATGGAATTTTATACAGGGGTGGGGTGCAAAATTTATATATATATATATATACACACACATATATATATATATATATATATATATATATATATATATATATATAAACCAATGTATGTGTGTTTGTAGTTTGTCTTTTATGCTTTGCTACACCTTTCATCTGATTGCCATGAAACTTTAAAAAGTTGTTGCAGATACTCCTGGGGAGGTTTCTGCAAAAATTCCCAGGGGTTGCGCCACGGCAGGGGCATTTTGATTCTTCTCTATATAAGGTATATAAAAAATAAAAGTCAATTGCGGTATGACACCGTAATTTTGAGTTCTGGGCTGTTCCTTGAGTGCTATGGCCCATACATTGATTTTTAAAAATGCGACAGACTATGGATAAAATGGGGAATAAAGGCGTTCTCTTAACTGAATCAAGCACGTCAGCCGGTGCCCCGGCAGGGTGCTATTAGCCTTCCTGGGTTATTCTGTAATAAACATTGCGCATAAGTTAGTTTTAAGGAGCCAAGGACCGCATGGAGCGCCCTGCGGCACTGTAATCGGGGGGTCCCAAGAGCGCCCTTATGTCCCTGACAAATTGTGATTGGAACATAAATAATATTTTCACCTGATATTTGATTTTCTTAACTTAACAATCATAATTTGATAGCATTGACCTACAAAAGTAATGCATAATAAATTTTAAAATTTCTAACAAAATTTAGAGTGCATGGTTATAACAGGTTGTTCACATAGAAGTTATGAAAATAAACTTAAATATTCGAACTATATTTTATTAAAAAAAAATATAGTGCAATAAAAATTGACACTGCTATCTAAATTTACTTCCGTCAGCACTGGTGTTAAATGATGTTACTCTAGTTAGATATTATTCTCATGGAACTAAAAGCCGCGGGATGTCTTGGGAGCAGTGGCGTAGCTACCGTAAGCAAAGCATAGGGGGGAGGGTGGGGGGAGGGGGCCCTTTTCCCTCTTAAAAAAAAATTAAAACCTTTTCATATGAATTTTAATATTTGTTATATATAAATAATTTAAAAAAGAAAAAGGTTAAAAATTATAAAAAGGCCCTTATTCCTTTCTAACTGTACAGGCAGTGTGATTCAGGGGGGAGGGGGGGGGGGGGGGGGGTCGAACAGGGCCCATCAGTAATAATAACACTAAAGGTGTTGCCACTTTGTTGTGCAAAACATTGAGAGAATTAGCCTATAAATAAACTTGAACTTTGACCGGTAAGTTTAAATGCATCACTAAAACCCTCAACTGACTGGGAAATTCCCTAAGCCCCCCCCCCCCCTCCCAGACCTGCAACGCCCTCCAAACTGTCTGCCCTACCTGAAATTTCATCCTTCTAAACATCAATGATAACAACTAAACTATTTTTTTTAAATGACATTAACAACTATAAACAGTTTTTTACTACAAATGAAGTCCAACATTTATCAATGTTTTCTACTAATTTTTACTTTAAATGACACTTCATTTTTTTATCTAATTTAATCAATTTTATCCATTTTAATCAATATGGCACTACAAACAACATAAGTTTTTGGTTTTCATCCAATCGCCAAGAAACTTTGGAAAGTCGTTGAGAATACTCCATGCGGTGTTTTTATTCTAGACGTTTTTCTGAAATGGTGCATGAAACTTTTGGGAAGGTTTCTGCCATTAAGTTTTTATTTTATTTTGGAGGTTGATCCCGGCAGTAAGGAGGGGCGATTTGCGACTGAGTTAACCAGCTGCTATTTTTGCACCTGGGGTCCGTTGACTGAATGTTTGGCGCAGCGTTACTACTTGATCCCACAGTCAAACTGCACAGGCACATTAGCCGGCACCCCGGCGGACGTGTAACCCAGTATTAGTTTTAATGAGTGCCGCTATACACTAGGGATAGTGAGTGATACTAAAATCATTTATTAAATCGAACAAGGAGTGTCCTCCACTACTTCAGCAGTAGTAACAGTTGGTCTCAGTGAGTTACCCAGAGGCTACCTGAGTGCAAAGGTTCAGTTGATTGCATCATTTTGATGACGTTCATTTTTTATTAAACAAATTGTAGATATGCCCATTGTGTCAATAGCTTGGCCATTCTAAGTATATAACTTATAGAAGCAGCAAAAATAAATCTCAATGAACCTATTAATCATTTTGCAAAATTAAAAAGCAAAAAAACAACCCCAGATCTAAATAAATCATGAACAATTTTAAAAAAATTGTGTTTGGTTAGTGGCATCACAAGATTGGATGTTCCCCTGTGTGTTTACTATAGATGTCAGCCCTCTCTCATTAATCATTTATTATTTTAGCTGGATACAACATAGTTTTGACAGTTTCTACAGTGTTTTATCAAGGTGTCAGGCATAATTGTTGTTATCAGATGAGTACAGCAATCCTGCCCCCACCTTGTGATGCTACTGTGTTTGGTAACTTACAAAAACAATAAGTTAACTGAAAGCCTGTAACATTTTTATAAAACTACAGGCTAGTAGCTGTAGTAAGCCTACATAAAATAATATAGTATAAATACAAAATCAGGACGTATAAATACATGTACAGAATATTTATATTATTTAAAACTATCCATCGTAAGTAGCAGTTGATCTCTTTGTTGAACTCCATTGTAACCTAATGGCTGATGAAGGGGCCCACTGATAATTTTTGCATAGAGGCCCAAAAATCCTAGCTTCACCACTGCTTGGGAGACAGCAAAAAATTCACTGCATGGGACAGAACAAATCGATTATGGTTGAGGCTCTGTAATGAGGACTTAGTCAAGTCATGATATTATTTGCAGTTGTTGGAAAAGATAGCAGACTGGGGAAAGGCATACTAGCCAACTGGGAATAGCCTTAGCTCTTAATAAACATGGGACCTTAAAAATTTATTGTTTAGAGATTAGAGGTTAGACTATGGCTAGTGCCTTAGTTGTCTGAGGTAATAACTATTATTAGTATTAACTAGATCTAGTGTGAAGTGTAGTAGGCCTAGTATTTATTACTAGATCAAGTAATATTAGTATTAGTCAAGCTAAATTTTTTTTTTACATTTGTTACACTATTATTCACTATAGTAATAGTAAAGTATAGTATATTTATTATATTAGTGAATTAATAAAATTAGGGTAATCTATCGTTTTAGGTGCGTAAAATCGTCCGTGGCTAGTAATGTGCAAAAAGTTACCTCATTGTCAAGGCTTTAATAGAAGTATATTATGATAGATTTGTGTCAAATATTGTAGATAAATGAATAATAAACCTAAATCAATGGCTAAATATATCAATACAGGCAAGAAATTATCTTTAAACAGCAGTGTTTGCAAGCAGGATTCGCTATATAAAAAGCGGCCATCTGTAAGTTAGAGTGGCTTCCCTAGATTCTTGCGCTATAAGTTTACAATTTAAAAAATAAACAAGATGGCTGCTATAGTAAATGAGCATGGTTGCATCTGTTGGAAACATCGCTAGTCTTCATTTATTACTGAAAAGTTTGGTAATCTATCGTTTTAGGTACCTAAAATCGCCTGCGACTAGTAATGTGAAAAACAGGTGACTCCTTACCTTAAATTTTAATAATTATTTCACATTTTGAGGAGGATTTATATTTTGAAAAATACAAAAATGTTTCCTTGTTTCATTTATGTACCTGTTTTTAAACAATTGAATTAAAACTTTTCAGTAATAAATGAAGACTAGCGATGTTTCCAACAGATGCAACCATGTGCACATTTACTATCTATATCTTGTTTAAGTAATTATTTTGTTAAACTTATAGCGAAAGATTCAGGGGAAGCCACTCTATTTTACAAATAGCTACTGTTTATATTGCAAACCTTGCTTGCAAACACTGCGATTGATTTATTAGGTTTATTATTCATTTATCTACAATATTTGATACAAATATATCACAATATATACTATATATACTTCTATTAAAGCCTTGACAATGAAGTAACTTTTTCGTACATTACTAACCGCGGGCGATTTTACGTACCCAAAACGATAGATTACCAAAAGTTTTAATTCAAGTGTTTAAAAACAGGTACATAAATGAAACATATAAACAAGGAAACATTTTAAGATTTTTGTATTTTTCTAAATATTTTTAAATCCTCCTCAAAATGTAAATTAATTATTAAAATTTAAGGAGTCACCTGTTTTTCACATTACTAGTCAATTTAACGTACCTAACTAGGCGATTTAACGTACCTAAAACGATAGATTACCTGCCTAAGTAATATTTTTAATAAACGTATTATTATAATTATAAACTACTAGATCTAGATCTAAATTCTACATTACATCTCTAGGAATATTTCTACCCTACCGTATAGAAAATCGTAAGTCCTTGAGGGATTCGGTAGCTGTCGCCGAATAGTTTGAGTTGTACTAGCCATGATAACTGTATTAACTATTAAATTTGATATAGATCTAGATTATATTTTATTGAATGGCAACACTACAGCTACTACACAAAATCTGTAGTGTGTATTACCAATCCTTTATAGCACGTAACCATGATGACAGGGGAAGCAACAATAAAAGAAAATCGAGAGTTATCGTTCTTATATGCGAATTTGAATAATATAATAATAATAATTATTATATTATTTTAATGTTTGCATTTATCCGCTAAAATTATTTGAACCCACCATTTTACCCAAATTTAACTTTATCCATATTATAGATATAGTCTATATTACTAGGCATTTTGCCGAGCTTCGCTTAGGTTTTCGAACAAATTATGCCTAAAATCTTACCCTTTAATATTATATAGAAAATCTTACCCTTTAATATTATATAGAGTCTATCTAGGTTAAATTAAAATTAGGTTAGAATTCAATGTAAAAAATTCGTTGCATAATTATACTTTATGGCGAAGAATGGCCTCCATTCCAACGAAGTGTATCAAAAATAACAAAATATTTATGCAATATGGTATATGCCTTACTGACAGTGCGATTGCATGGTAAGTTCTAAACATTTAATTTTTTTAAATTTTCCTACATGGAAAATGCACAGTGTGAAGTAACAACGCATGCGAATTGTTATAACTCATGATTATTATTTTGACGTTAGCTTTGATAATGGGGGGGGGGGGGGGAAGAAAAATCGGCAAACAAACCTGACGTCATTCATGAATGACCCCTAGACCTACAGTTATCCATAGGATAATGGGTGGGCCTATGCAATTTTGAATCACACACTTTTTAAATAATAAATCGGAAAATTTGGAATTTACTTATTATTGAAAAATATTTATGACAATGAAATAAGTGAATGAAAAGCTCTAAATTAATTTTAGCCATCTATCACACGTGAAGTTAATTAGCCTAAAAATGCGGTTAGCGTGAATTTTAAAATATCTTAAAGACTTCTCATTTAATGAATAATTTTATTCAAAATTACATGAAAATTGGAACTAGCTAGATTGAATAATTTGACGGGGATAAGCGGAGGTAAAAAAAAAGGTTATAAATAGTATGTGAGTTATACCAACAGATCGCAAAAAAAAAAAAGAAAGATTAAACATAACAGTCAATGTCACTGAGAAATACGAACTTTAATACACTCATACACTGTATTATGTTCGTATTTCTAAGTGATTGAGTTATCGGTCGCTACTTCGCGGTTCATTTATCGCGGCTTCAATATAAAAATATCTCGCGGATTGTTCTAAAATATTCATCGAAAATTCTAAATTGAGGAATTATCATATGGAATGAAAGTTGGCCGCACGCCAGCAGAAGGAAGAGAGTGCAGTAAATTGTAAATCATCTTCATCTCCTTCACCCTCATCGAACTGCACAGATGTTTTGTCGACCTGCACTGGCTTTGTGACAGCTAATACTTGGCGCTGCCCGTGTTTTGGAAATATATTTATTGTCAAATTAAATGTCAATATGCAAATATTTTGAGAAAATATATACATAATCCTAAACCTAACTCTTAACTTTACACTAACAAACTACAACAACAATAACAACCACTTACACAAACTTAAACTTGAAAATGAACATGAACCGGAACGTCTACATCATAATCAACGTAAAGGCAAACGAAATAGCATACGCAAGCGCAAACGTAAACATCAATAATATAAACACTAACAATCTCTACCAGAGATTGTTACATAAACACATACACAAATCACAATTAAAAACACAAATTTGAATTTGTTTCTATGTAATTTGAATTTTTATTTATCATCTACTAGGCATACTGCCTAGCTTCGCTTAGGTTTTAAAAAAAAAACGTTTGAGAATTTGAATGATTAATTAATTGGTTATTAGATATTATGTGAAGTGCTCAAGGCTTTCATATAGCACGCCATTTATTTCACAAAGACAAGCAACTGCGAACATGAACTCAAGTCTTTTGATTCATCGAGTTGAAAAGCAAACGTTGGTGAAAGCTTGATTTCATTTAAAATTTGTTTTATTAAAATCTACGGACATGTCTGCTACAAGATGCTGAATAATATTATCAGGCAGATATATTAGCTACATCTTTACTGCACTGGAATCTCCAATAAGTAATTTCACCATCTTCAATATGCAGGACTAATTACAATTTGTGGTGTCAGTGTTAGTTAAGTAGGCCGCCAATGAATATAACTTTTTTTAAAATCCTTAACAAGCTTTTATACCAATCCTATTATATAAAAGCCCAAGTGCGCACTTCTCTCTCTCTCTCTCTCTCTCTCTGTCCGCAAAATATTTTCGCCGGACATCACATCAGAATCTGCAGCGATATATGAAGAACTTTATACGGACTTTTGTTGAAAATAATATGTTAGATGTTTTAAATGTATAACCACAATTTTATGTAGAAAAACAATTTTAATTATGCAACCAGAGAAATGTTTATACTTGGGACAAGAACGCATTTAACAATGACGTCGCTTTTTGTTTACACTAAAAAAAAAAGAGCACGAAACTGATGACGTCATCTTCCGAGTTTAGAATGAAATAAAGAAATGAATTATTTCATTCAAATATGATTTAGAGCTAAATTCTACGTATGCTATGAAATGTATACAATACGATTTTCTCGGCCTAAACATTTATAAGTTTTTACTTTATCTATTTAAATTGTAGATATAGATCTAGATCTCGATTCCAGATCTGTATACAATACGATTTTCTCGGCCTAAACATTTATAAGTTTTTACTTTATCTATTTAAATTGTAGATATAGATCTAGATCTCGATTCCAGATCTAAACTAGATCTACGGAAAAACTAGACGTAGACGCTAAGATCTGGATTTAGACTATCTACTAAAAACAATATAACTACCTTTGAACAGCCGGGTTTTTAAAGAAATCTTAGAAGTCTCTTAATTTTAAGTCTCTTAATCAGCGAGTGCATTTAATATGGTATGGTTACCGATGATGAAATGAACTATTTCATTTAAATCTATAGATCTATTCATAAAAACCTAATAAAAAGAAATCACTTTAAAAACAAGAAGAATACAGTGGAATAGCCGAGATTTTAACGGAATCATTTAAGTCACTTAACCAGTGTGTGCCTGTGTTATGTTAAATGTGTCGGATTTTTTAGCTAATTAGTTATTTCTTTGATTTGTCAGTAATATCGTTCAGCGTGTATAATAGATTGGGAATACACAACGGAGACAGAAGCCATCAGCATGTAGCCATCTTTTTTTGGTAAACGGAAGAGGAACAATGATAGATAAATACAAGGGACATCACTCAATAACAACATTATAAATATAACTAATACAAGAAGAGTGAGTTCCCCTGACCTCACAAATCCCAATATGTTACATCCCTTTACCCTTAGTAAACACAACACATCTCTCAATAGAACAAATTACAGTATCTTAAAATCACCAATTATATTGTAACATGAACACTATGGTAGATTACATCCTTACAAACAATGCACAATATGTTACAACACAATTAAAATACAAACAATGATGTCAAAGTCCTTTTGACCTTTAAAATCATAGGTCTAACTTATTTGGGACTTTGATTGTCCTGTTTGACCTTCTCAGTGGCTTTTGATTTGGTGACTCAATATTCTGACCATTTGGATTCTCTATCTCAGGAGGTCTAGGATTTAAATCATTAACTCCAGAATTTACATTTTCTGACTCTAGACAACTTGGTTCACTCATATCAACAGAACTTGGTTGTGGAACAAACTGAGTTGGTGTGAACTGATCAGATTTGGTGGGATTGACAGATTCACACTTATTATCTGCACAAGTTATTTTTAACTGGTCTGCATGTCTATGGACAATAAGTCCATCATTTGTTTTTACTTTATAACACACAGGTCCTGTACATTGAACAATTTGACCTGGTATCCATTTTTCCTTTCTCCCATAATTTCTTAGATACACATTCTCATTAACACCAAATTCTCTTTCAATGAATGTTTGTCATGATTTAATGGAACTATTTTTGAATTGGCATCTGAAAGTATTATGCTGTTATTCAGATCCTTGACTGACATAGATTTCTTTGATTGATCAATTTCCTCAGGTAATCTGATAGTGCTTTTTGGTAACCAAAAATACTGTTTAAAAGTAATATCCTGGACTATATCACTTTGCAACTGTGATCCAGTATTTGAAGTGGGTGTATTAAATGGCAAAAATCTTTTTTCTTTTGATGTTACCCTTTTAGTTTCTGTAAGTGCTAATGATGTTAGCAAAGTTGTTTGATGATCACATTCCTTCTTACTAATGTATTCTCTTTAAAAGCATTTGAAATTGCCATATCACCATAATCATTTATTAAGTTACAAATACTTTGTTTAGGCAACTCTGACTGATAATGGACTGCATCTTCTCCATCTTTTATATTATCTTCACAAAGGTTTTTATTTCTTATTTTATATGGTCTTAAGTCATCATTCACAGACTCTTCAGGCCAACCATTCTTACAGTACTCATATACTTTTATTAAGCACTCATCTTTTTGTGTTTCTCTTTTAATATCATTCACATTTATATTGGAGTTATCCATGATAGTGAAGAGAACAAATACATCTTCTGGTATATAGCTAAGGCTTTGGTTTTTTAAAGGTAATCTACTAAGACTATCTGCACTATTCTCAGATCCAGGTTTGTATCTCAATTCATAATTGTATGCAGTTAGTGTGATAGCCCATCTTTGAATTCTTGGTGAGGCATGCTCAGGTAGGGTTTTGTTTTCTCCAAATAAACCTAGCAATGGTTTATGATCTGTAAAGATGGTGAACTTCCTACCAAACAGAAACTTATGAAATTTCTTAACACCAAAAATGATGTCTAAGCCTTCCCTATCTAATTGAGAATAATTTTTCTCAGCCTGGTTCAAAGATCTACTGGCAAAAGCAATGGGTCTGTCACCCTTTTCATCTATGTGGGATAAGACTGCTCCTACACCATCTGGTGAAGCATCACATGTTAATATAAGTCTTTTCCCTGGGTCATAGTGAGTTAGTAAGGTGTCAGAAGACAAAGCCTCTTTTGCTGTATTAAAAGCAGTATCTTGTTGTTTACCCCAGTGCCAAGTTGCATTTTTCTGTAGCAGCTTGTACAGTGGTGATAGTTTACCAGACAGATTTCCTATGAACTTTGCATAGTAATTTATCAAGCCCAAAAAATCTCTTAGTTGTTGGGTATTTTCAGGTTTGGGTGCTTCTTTAACCATTAATGTCCCGTAACGCCCGCTGCCGCCCGACACCGTTAATGTCCCGTAACGCCCGCTGCCGCCCGCTTAAAATACGCATAGAAAAATTAAATTTGTTTCATTAAAATTTGGCCTACAAATCCTAATTTTTAACTAAACAGGAAGTCGGATAGTTTCACCATCCTTTTCCGGTCTTATAATTTCAATGGCGCTTTTGAAAGATAAAAAATAATAGCTTCTTTCGATCTCGAAATTTTAGACTCATCTGTCCTTTTTTTAGTAGATTTAATGTTAAAAATAAAATAAAATAATGCCTCTAAACGTATCTAGGCATGTATTTTATGAATTATTTATCTTAAACATAACCAAATTGATATTTAACTGTTAAATTCAATGCTTAGTTGTTTAGACAAAAATAAATAAAGTTGACTACCGAAAATGACCTGTTTTGAATTTTCTCCGACATTTTTTATTTTTTTACTGTACTTTTACCGAATATAATATATTCTATTTAATACTGTTGGAAAGCCAGGTTTATTCCCAACATTAAGCAGTAGTTTTTATCTTAATTTTCAATTTCATTTAGAAAAAAACAAATATTTTGTGAAACTATTCACTTGATCATACAGAGTTATGCTCCTTACATTGGGCCGTCATGGGTGGAGTTTTGGTAGGATGAATGGGACATTAATGGTTAATGGCTTTTGTTTTCTCAGGTTGAGGTCTGATGCCTTGTTTGCTCAATATATAACCAAGAAAACTAATTTCTGTCAACATGAATTGACATTTATCTTTGTTTATCTTTAAACCTTTTTCACCAACTATTTTCAAGACTTTATCTAGTGTTTTAAGATGTTCAGTGTCATTCTTACCAGTTATGTACACATTGTCAAAGTAAACACAAACATTTGGAATATCCTTAAAAATACTGTCCATGACAGCTTGGAAAATTCCAGGGCTAGATGATATGCCAAAACATAGTCTTTCATATTGGTAGAGTCCTTTATGTGTGTTTATTGTCGTATAGACTTTTGAATCTGGATGCAGTTCTAGTTGAGTGTAAGCATGACTAAAGTCTAATTCAGTGAATTTGTCTCCTCCTGCCAAATTCAAAGAAATTTCCTCAATGTTAGGTATAGGGTACCTATTTAGCTCTATTTGCTTATTCAGTGTAGTTTTATAGTCTCCACAAATTCTTATAGAACCATCCTTCTTTAACACTGGCACAATGGGCGTTGCCCAATCGGAATAGTCTACCTTCTTTATGATGCCATTAGATTCCAATCTACTTAGCTCATTTTCAATTTTATTCCTCATTGCATAAGGTGGAACTCTAGCTTTGCAGTCTCTTGGATTTGTGTCTTTAATGCTTATCTTCACTGTTCTATCATTTAGTAATCCAGAATTACCAAAAACACATTTATTTTCAGATATTACTTTATCTATTGAAGTAAGACTAGATTCTCTTGCATTGTTCAATGAACATATACTCTTCCAATTTAACTTAAGATCACTTAACCAGTTCCTACCTAGTAATGGTGGTCCATTTCCTTCAACCACAAGAAGAGGAAGTTTAACACTTTGACCATTATAACTTACATGAACCATACACTCTCCTATTACCGGAACATTGTCACCAGTGTATGTTGTTAGACACTTGTGACATGGTTGTAGAGGCACTGATTCTCCTGTGACAGCGTCAAAGTCCTTCTTTGTGATGACTGTTAGAGATGCTCCAGTGTCAAGTTGGAAGCTGATGCTCTTACCGTTGATATTAACTAGTACATTGATGGGAGCATGACTTATTGATTTCACAGAGAACAGGTTGAAATCCGGCTGCGAATCAGTTTGAGCATTTTCACAGGTAGAGTGGTTCATTGGTTGGGTTAGGTAGTCTTGGTGAGAGTTAACATAGTGCTGCCTTTGGTTGCGGTACTGTCTTGACTGGCTAGATTTAGCAACAGACGAAGACTTTGCAAAGCAGGCCTTGGCAATGTGACCTTGCTTACTGCACTTATAACAAGTTGCAGACTTGAACTTGCACCGATGAGATGCATGGGGACCTTTGCATCGATGACATTTTTGATAATTATTACTAGATTTAGATCTAGGCTTTAAACGTGCAGGCTGTTTAGCATAAGTTGGAATGCTCTGATGGGGTTGGTGTTTATTGACTAACCTGCTGTTTACTGCATGGATCTCTGAAGGTGCTAGAGATCTCGCCGCATCTGATGACTGCTGGAATGAAGTTGCAAGTTGTATTGCTTTTTCCAATGTTAGATCTGACTCGAGCAGCAACTTTCTTTGAACATCAGGGCTGTTTACACCTGTCACAAACTTTTCACATAGTCTGTCAGACAGCGTATTGCCGAATTCACAAAATTCACTTAAATGACGTAAAGCAGCAACATATTCTGATATTGACTCGTTTGGTTGACGAGTCCTACTGTCAAATCTAGCTCTACATAGAAACTTTGATGGGGTAGGCGCATGGTGGTCTGTTAGCAATTTGCTCAGCTCGTTAAAGCTCTTGGTAGTTAGACTAGCTGGTGCGCATCTAAGTCCTTTAATAGCCTAAATTGTTGAGGCCCTATGACTGTTAACAAAACAGCTCTCTTTTTGGCTTCTATCGTCACGTTGTTTGCTTCAAGGTAAAAGCTTAACCTATCTAGGTAATCTTGAATGATTTCATCATTCGAATCAAATTCTTTTATTTGGCCATACAGCGCCATTATTCTAGAAATACTTAGCCAATATGCTCTAGCAAACCTCTTTTTTGCGTAAGTAGGTGCTCATTCTAGTAGATTATTTATCTTCGTCGCCAGTTATAATAGATTGGGAATACACAACGGAGACAGAAGCCATCAGCATGTAGCCATCTTTTTTTGGTAAACGGAAGAGGAACAATGATAGATAAATACAAGGGACATCACTCAATAACAACATTATAAATATAACTAATACAAGAAGAGTGAGTTCCCCTGACCTCACAAATCCCAATATGTTACAGCGTGTAGTAATGCACATTGCGTTTTTGACCAATAACTATTTTATAAATTATTTTTCTCAAACAAGTTCAATATTTTAAAATATATAGGCCTATAATTCACGTGAAACGGGTATCGATGGCTAGTAATGTGATAATGCACTAAAAAGGGTTTTAAATTTATACGATGTTTATTATTTCTAAACAGGAAATGCGTCAAAGTACTAAATATTTTATCACTCCTAATCAGGACAATGTTTGTCAGTTTGTCTGAGACAGAGGCGTAGCGACCCTTCCCGGCGCCCGGGGACAAACTTTCGATTTGCACCCCCCCCCCCCCCTCAAACTTTCGGGATTTGCACACCCCCCCCCCTCGAACTTTTGATTTACTCACCCCCTCCCTCAAACTTTCAATTTGTTTTCCCAACCCATTTTGGCGCCCCCTAAGGTCGGCGCCCGGGGACATATGCCCCCCCCCGCTACGCCTCTGGTCTGAGGTGGGTGCGATTGGTATCACCCCTCTCCTTATCTATGCACACGCTTTTATCCATTAATTAACTAAAGGGCGAAAAAACACATCGTTTTCTTAGTAATATATATTAAATCTGTGCACAGTTAATAATGACGGTGTTCAATACAGCTGGGTGTAGTAGTTTTTCTTTATAATATTAATCTAGTAATTTTAATAACATTTGGTATTTTAGAGCGTTAGTTTTGCGGTGACGCCTACACTTTTAACTTTACCACGTTCTTGTGTCACAGATTTCTTCAAGTTCCGCCGGATGGTCGGTACATGGTGTACCAGGAAGAAAAGTAAGATGGCGTCAGGCAGCAAACAAGCGAAAAATCTTGGTGCTATGTTCAGACAAATACATGGAGTCCTAGTTACGCCAAAATTAGCAGTTGTTGACAAGAAGACAATAGAAAAGTCTTGGAAGATGATGGACAAAGTTGTAAAACTGTGCCAGCATCCAAAAATGAACTTACGTAATAGTCCCCCGTTTATTTTGGACATTTTGCCTGACACATACCAACATTTAAGAACTATTTGTAACAAGCACGACGAAAAATTACAGTCATTAAACGAATGTGAATACTTCAGGACTTTCATCGAGAACTTGCTAAATAAGTGCAAAAATACTATTAAACTATTTAGGGATGGAAAAGATAAAATGTATGATGAGAATTCACACTACCGAAGAAATCTCACAAAATTAAGCCTTGTTTTTTCTCATATGCTGGCAGAATTAAAAGCTATCTACCCAAGTGGTACGTTTGCTGGAGAAAATTTCAGAATAACCAAAGGAGATGCTGCTGACTGGTGGAAGAAATCTTTTGGTGACAAGTATGACCATTGTTTAATGTTTCAATATAGGCCTAGATCTACTTACTTAGGACCCTACGAAGTGTCTATTCCCAATCTAGGCCGTTCGAATTCACAGCTTCCGGGTTTGTTGTTTTGAAGCCATCTCACGGCTCATGCGCTTACCAAAAATGGCGACCAGTTTCGCTTTCACTAATGGGTAGAGCGATAAAACTAATGATTACGAAGCCATCGTTAATTTAAGAAATCGGAACTATCCGTTTCTATTTAAGTCTGTTATTTAAGAATTGTCGGATCTACTTTTGGCCTAATTTCTATGTTTGTCTCGCAAGCGGCGCCTTAGTGAAAGTAGCTCTATATAATTCTTATCTTTCGAATCAAATAACTATAAAATACCGCAGGTATTTTTAACCAGACTATTGCTATTTTTTACTTGAAAGCATTAATTTTACACACGTTACAATAAACTGGTAATAATTTATGGTAGGCATGAGATATGCTCTGTAAGAATAATAATGCCATTTTATTATAATCTTTTTTGGTGAACACGAAGCGCGGGAAAATGTGTGACGCGCAAGAATCCAATCATTCGGCTAGATTTATGACTGTTTTTTATGTCACACCTAAAAATAGAATGTTTACGCTTTCTTCATTGATGATCGTTTTCATTATTTTTTTAAACTGAAAGTATGAATTATTAGTTAGATTTCAGGTTTTGTAACTTGGTATACTTACCCTTTATCAAAATTAAAAGCATAGCATGCTGATTGTGAACAAATATAGTCATAAAACACAAATATAAAGTTACAAACAATGCGATGTCGGGATGTGCCACACCCCCTCAAGAAAACACATGTTTATTAAGCTGTTTATCTCACTTTACAACAGTAATTAAAATTAATTTTCAAATTTTTATCACTTATTGGGTAAGATTAAGCACATATTTACTAAAAATGAAAAAAAAACAAAAGCAAATTCTGTTTTATTGAAGGTCACGGGTCAAGTTTTTTTTTCCTTCTGTCATGTTCAGTGGAGGGTGCCACAGGCTGACCTGACTTTGGAATTTTTTTCAGTAATAATGACTTTGCACAGAAAGTTAAAATATGCTAAATTGGCTTAGTTTACTAGTGTGCAAGCTATTATTGATACATTTTTAATAAAAAAATCATTCTGTAATTCTCATCAAAAAGCCTACCCAATCAACTGTGAATAGCCTTATTAGATTAGAGGGCTATTCACAGTCTGACTGTTTTGATAGATTTAATGTTAAAAACCCCTAAGCAAGCATGAAGATGTGGATATGTGATATTATATGTGTGAGTGACTGTTACCGATCGTGCCGGAAGTTGGGGGTTCTAACCCATCAAATGCCATATCGCTTTGACACTTAATGTAGTTATTCTCGCTAAATCTAAAATTTAGGCCTACTCATTTGTCAATTTGAACATGACTACTAAATAATATTACTCGCTAACTTGGAGGCGTGGTCGGTTGCTAACAACAACATGGCGTCCTGACCGGACGCATGACTGCCACCTATAGTTAGTAGTGAAAACCCCGCCATTTTGCTCGTGGTAAACATTTTTAAAAGAATTTAGCAGAAAGTCACTGGAATTTGGCAGAAAAATCATCGGAAGTCATATGTCCGGTCCAGACGGCATATTGTCATTAGCAAGCGAGTAATGCTACTTAATGTTGTGTGCCCCTTGTTAACAATTCTTCTCTCCCCTTCCCCTCCCCCCCCCCCAATTATTCATGAAAGGTTAAATTAAATTTTTTTTTCCTTTTTCACGTAATTGCTGGCCTATCTGGAAAAAAACCTGTCCCTTAGATTTTTGCTAAAAGAAAAAAAACTTGCGAAAAGTGTGATGGAAACTGAATGATAGCTGATCAAAAAGGAAGCGCTATTTCACCTGATATTTATTCTATGTGAATTTTAAATTGATAGTTGAAAAGCAATGTGAACAATTAACTAAAGTGATGCATAAATAATATTTTCTTAAAAATTACTAGATCTACGAGCCGACCCGCAGCGCATCATACGCCGCTATTTAGGCCTAGTTGTTTTATTTTCTACTTTTCAGTAATTCATAATTTGTGAATTCGACAGTACCAATGCTGCCACTGAAAATATTTGCTTTAAAACACTAACCCCCCCCCCCCCCCTTTCCCCTAACCCCGACCCTGCACCCCCCCCCCCCCCCCCCCCGTGAAAGCAGCCTCCTCTTAGTTATTTCTTAGTTACCTCCTGTAAGTTTAAAATCGAACTAAATTATCTGCCCCTAATAGAAACCCGGATCTACGGCTCTACGATTTGTAAACATTTAGCATGACCACAGCTCACGCCAGACAATGTGGGGGTGATAGTGATAGAGAGAAAGAGAGGGGACTGCAAGGAGGCTCTTGCAGCTTGTTTTCTAACGGCTCCCAGAAGAGAATTATATATATAGATTAATCTAGTTTAGATTTAATTAGAGTGCATAATTGATCATCTACAACTTCCGTCACAGACATGTCTGATATGAGCCTAAAACTAAAAGCTAAACTAAATTTAAACCATAATAATTTTTTTTAATGAAAATATAACAATAAAAAATAGCACTTCTCTCTTAATCCATACCTAACTCCCCAGTCACTATAAATGCCCAGTTGTATTTAGCATGAAATTTAGCCAACTATGAATAACCATATTGGGGCTATTTGCAGTTGGCTGGGAATAGCCCAACACGGCTATTCCCAACGGCTGGGAATAGCCTTGGTCATATACTTAACTATGCTGAAGACGTTAGTAGCTTATATTATATACTAGAAGAAAGTCTGATGAAATATATAAGAAGTGTTTCATCAATGCGTTACAAATCCTATATTCTTAGACGCGTGACCTTGTTTTCTAAAACTGATTTATTTAAATGTAAACAATGCCTGCGCTAGGACCATAAATGTCGGGACACAGGTTTAACTACACTACCGCATGAAAACCTTGAGTGTTCGTTAATCACTCACCGAAATAATGAGGTAGAACACACTTCAGTAACCGCCCATATGTCAGGGACGTAAAGCAGCGCTCTTGGGAGTCCCAGGATAACCCAGAGCGCCACATAGCACCCTGAAACAATGATTCCGATTGTGTCATTCGCTAACATTAAACAAATCAACAGGGTTTTTTCTTTAACACTAAAAAAAATGTTTTTGACGTGTTATAAACATCAGTGTGACTGATGTGATTTGTTAGCATTACTAATGATGTATTTATAAAAGCTCGATCTCAATTTCTGATTGGATCGTCTAAAATTAGATGCTAATTGCATCATTCGCAAAGTGGCGAAACTGTTTGGAATTTTTTTTAACAACCTAGTTAATTTATGTGATTATTTTAAAAAATGTATTACAGGGCCCTCAGCAGCCCATGTGAGCCTTTGGGGGCTGAAACTGAAATTTTTGTTCGTAGCCAAATCGCACCCTACCATGGCGCCGGCGGACAGGCCTGATTCAATTTAGTGAGCGACTGTAACGCCCGTCTTATCCATTGTCTATCATACTGTTTAGAATGAACGTAGTTGCCATAGTGCTCACGGGAAAGACCAGGGCGCCAATCCCATCCTTCTGGGTCCGCCAGTACACAATTAAATCCCCCCCCCCCCCCCCCCCGGAGAAACCATCTCGGGAGTATTCATCAACTCCCTAAATTTTTATGATAAATGGTGTCAAACCGCATCTGACTTTATTTTTTTTTTAAATTTATCGTATATAGAGAAGAATCACATTCTTCCAAGGGGCGCCGCCCTTGCGAAATTAAAACATTTTTTCAGCTAAAAAAGTAATTTTTTCCGTCATTCTGATTTTGACTCAGTTTGTTCTAATTTTTTTTTAAAAAAAATTACTAAAGGAGAAAATAAATCTAATTGAAAAAAAAAGGCAGGGAATAACTATTATCTCCCTTTGGCACACGTTGCCATTTCCTAGTTAACTTACAATATTTACAAGTATCATCTATCTAATTAGTAATACTAATGGTAGCTGCACTGAGGTTAATAAAATAAGTAATAAAACAGATTAGTTACCTTACAAGTTAAAGACAGTTATAAATACTATGGACGTTTCGACCCAAGGACTTCGTCAGCACACAACAGTGTGGTTACAGATTAGACAAAAGACAAACAGTAACACAGTTTTGGACTTAGCTCGACAGTGAAAACACGTCTTGTCTAAAGGCCATGATACCCAAAAGAAAAGACGCGTAAAGGACGCTTGGACACCTAATAGGGTGTGGTTGGAGGGGGGGCTGTTGGGGCTTTGTTAGGTGAAAGATACCTGTTCATTCAAACCATCTGGTGACTGTGTGCCAAACTTAAGTATAAGTCGCGGTTCAGTGTGTAGGCGGTTTTTAAAAATATGGCAAAACTGAACAGCGGTTACACTAAAGTCGTTTTTTATGTCATGCCCACTCTTGTTAAAGTGTTTGGCCACAGGAAAACTATCTTCATTGTTTATTGACCGCAGGTGTTGGCTAACACTGTCAGACAATCGTTTCCCCGTTTGTCCAATTTAAAAGATATTGCATCGCCTACACTGGATGACATAAACTACATTACGGGATTCACAGTTGAATTGATTTTTTATTTGGAGGGTTCCCATAGGCAGCTGAAGTGATTCAACCTGACGGGTGAAATGACACGTGTTGCAGTTGCGGGAACAAGAAGTAGTGCCTAAACTTGTGGTGATAGTTAGTGGCTGTCGGCTCCGGACTAAAAGGTCTCTAAGATTGCGTTCCCTTCTAAACACCACCAAAGGATTCTTTTGAAATAAATGGCCTAAATGGGGGTCGGACTTAAGGATAGAATAATTTTTATAATATTTTTAGCTAAATCCGAATGAGGGTGGTAGGGTAAAATTAGTTTAGTTCTATCTGACTTTTGTTTTGGAAATCGTAGAAGGGAGGCCTGGTGGTCAACAGTTCTTATGCAGTGTATTGCTGACTGGAGTATATGCTCTGGATATGACCAGAGTAGGAAGAACTTTAATAGCTCATGGGCATTGTTCCAGAAGTCATCATCATCTTGACAAATACGTCATGAGAATGGTATCAAATTTTTGCAGGCCGGGGGGTGTCAAGAAGTGTACAGCAGATATGAGTGTGAGTCAGTTAGTTTGTAGAATAAGGTCGTTTCAACATTGGTAGCGTTAAATGATATTGTCATGTCATGGAAGTTAACAGAACTGCCTGAAATTTATTTCAGAGTTAAATTTAATGTTTGGGTGGTAGTTGTTGCAGAATGATATAAAATCTTTTAGTTCTTCTTCTGACATCTCTGTGATGCCTAACCCATCATCAATGTACCGCTGATAAAAACCTGGAATTCTGCCAGTGTATTTTTCCTGGATTTGACCCTCCAGGTAACCCATGAAAAAAAATGCATAACTGGGACCCATTTAGTCCCCATAGCTACTCCACTTATTTTGTCAAAAAACTGCCCATCGAACGAGTTGAGGTTGAGAACTAACCTAAGTATAGTGTTACTGTCAATAGACGGATGGGGGTTTAATTGCTAGTAGACCATCTTTGTGGGGTATAGAGGTTTACAAAGACACCATGTCTAATAAGAAAATTAATCTCGGTTTATTACTAGTAAATTTGAGAGATTCTTAAGTTAGAATTGCATGGTTGGTATCTTTGAGTGATGCTGGTAGTGCTTCAACTCTGGGTTTAAAAATGCTGTCTAGAAAGGAAGATAAAGTTTCAGTAGGGCAGGCGCATGCTGATATAACGTGTGTAACTCCTCTTTTTAGGCATGACTGTTCCTACTTTTGGCTGACATGGGTAGGCACGTATGATAGATATACATATACATATAGATATATACATATATATATATATATACATATATATATATATATACATATATATATATATATATATATACATATATATATTAGGTATTCTAAATGAGCCGAAAAATTTAAGCCGGTTTTGAAATTTTTTGGTCGCGTTGCGGCATCGCGCGGCGGTCCGACCCCATAATACATACGCAATTAGAAACCACTGATTTAGAAAGAAGAATGGTAGCTCTGTAAGATGGTATAACTTTGCCAGCTGTGTAATATAATTAAATGCTAAAAATGTTCAATTTAAAATTTTAAAATGATTTTTTTCCATGAAAAAATAATTTTACAGCCGCCAAAGTTGTATATTCCGAAAGGGCATCCAATTTGCCATAAAACTGTTACGATTTAATGAACACTCCATGTATGGGGTCGGACCGCAGTAAATGAAACCAATGTATACAAATCGCGACGACCCGCATCTAAATTTCGCCGGCTCGAGTCAAGATTGTGTTGAATTCCGGAACACCCGACCTCGGTTCAGAGCAAGATTTTGTGTTTATTCGTTGATTACAGTGGATTTAAAAACACGTGCAGGTAAGTTGAATGCATATTATATTACTAGCTATATTCTATTTATTTATGATTAACTGCTGCTTTAATACATTTGAATATTAGTGTCCGCTTATCGGTAATTGCTCCACGCTTAAAAAAATTTTTTCCAAAAAATTATCTAGCCTTTTTTAAAAGTCAGTTGTATTTAATTTATGGTCACTGAAATAAAAAAGGAATGCGCAATTAAATCAAAAAGATGTTTTAAAGGATGATAGAATTTAATTTGTTTTAGTAAATTATGTTAGTTAATAACATCGGCCGATTAAACTATCAATATTTTGTCGATATTTCAAGCCGATTGTCCGCCATGTTTTTTTTACTTTCTCGTAGTGTTGGGTTCAACTATTATATTACCGCAGCGGTTAACAGCATACTTTCAATTTATTGTAGCATTGTTTTCTTTTTGTCTTTCCTAGTTTCATAGTTAACTATTCTATATATGTGCAGTAGTTACATTAAATTTTAGAATATTATGATCATTTACATTTTTTATCTCTAGATTTATTGTAAAGACGACTTAAAATAAAATGTAGCCCCCCTTCCATAATAGTTTAGTCCAAAGTTGTTTCTAGATTTAGTCTAGATCTACTTAGATTAGTTAGATTCACTATGGCTTTCATGTTAATATTTAGATCTAGTAGTATAACTATCTATAGTGCTTTCATTTAATATCTAAAAAGCATTGAGCAGCCTTACTTTTAATATTATTATTATTCTATTTACAGAGCAAGATATTAGCATGAAAGAAAGGGGAAACTCATTGGCCTACCAAAAATTTTGTATTGTTGTGAAAGCAACAACAGGACTCCTGAATACTTTTGAAGGAAACCATATGTCAAATGTTAGTATTGTATGCACTTTGCTTATTATTTATAATGATGTAATGTTACATGATTGATATTTAAGTTGGTATAAAGATATACAGGCCTGTTATATAAGTCAGTATATTTGAAATGCTAATTAATTGTTTTTATTCACAGACATTTTCTATACTCTGGACCAATGGAAGGATCCCTTACTAGATTCCATAATTTGATCTGTAACCTTGAAGAAGACAAACTCAACCAGGATATTGACTATTAATTACAATGCTACCCAACCTCATAGAGAAATTTCCCAATCAGGATATTGACCTGTCTTTTTGAACCTGCTCTAAGATTTCTGATAATTGTATAAGTTAGGACCTAGACATTTCCAGAAGTTGACTTTGATCAATAACTAACTAGAAGAAATAAATATACTAGTAACAAGTAAATTTATGCTAAACAAGTCATGATTAGGAACCAGAGTAACAAAACTAGATGAACATCACAACGCTATTAGGGTAATTTATAAAGAATTTCAGTTTAATTAGTTATCTTACTTCGTCAGTTTTTAAAATGCATGGAATTTCTTTTTATTATAGTATATAAGTAAAGAAGTAGTATAGTTATTTAGTTTTTT